>NC_092859.1:142641355-142644962 GCF_032062135.1 Pyxicephalus adspersus | reverse complement strand
AAAAAAAAAAAAAAATAAATCTCATGTTAAGATAAAGTGTATCATGGCAAAAGCGCAAGAGTTGCCCTTAAGTGTCTGTTGATGGGATCAATAAAGTGCATTTGGTGTCTTCAAACTGAGCCTTCAAAACATATGTCAGTAAAAAGATTTTTAACCTGGAATCGGGAGAACGTAAACGATCAGTTTCCATAACTTTTCATCATTAACCACAGTTCAGCAATTTGGAAGAAGCCACTAGTGCAACATATGTAGAAATAAAAAATCAATGTAGGCGTTGTGCACTGGAGCCATAAACCTAAAAGGCTGTTATTCTGTCAAGATAATGGTTTTTTGCTGATAAAGTCTTTTTCGTGATGGCTGGTAAAGTTTATGGATTACCAGTGTAACTTTCGCAGAGAAATAACACTTCTAATACATGGCACTTAAGGACAAACTGTACCCAGACCTGTATTGTTTAACTGCTTCAGTGCCTTGGAGCATGACTTCTAACAGCTAAGTTTAGATGTAGGGAAATGGATTTGTCTTATTAATAATCAAGTTTTGATGTCCCATGATTATTGTATTGTGTTATCTGGTACTTACACGCATTCTAGAGAAGTGTATAAAACAAGCTACTAGGCTATAAGTGGAACAAATGTTGAACTACTTACTAAGCCTTTGCTTTTAAGTTAATGAACATTATCTTAGTACAGTTTTAGAAATTACAGTTTCTAAGGGAAGAGAAAGCAGGTGGATCAATCGATAGTTAAATTTTTTTTTTTTTTGCCCTTTTCCTATAGAAAATATTGATCCTAGTTGTAAAAAGGGATCCTACTTTTCCTGAATTTTACAAAAAAAAAAGTTTTTAAGGATTGTGGGGCAATAACAGTGAGGCAAAACTAAAACCATTTGAAAATTAGGAAAATGTGTGAAGCCATGGCCTAAATAAGTCTAAACCAGTAAACATTTGATCCATGATGTACAGGGACTGGTATTTAGTGGTTGTTGCATTGTAGTGGTTGGCACCAACAACACAATCTTAGGATTCAAACACCATAGGTTCTATATGGGCTTCCCTGCTCTTGGAAAAGGAGAAAAAAACAGTTAATACGTTGTTACCTCTAAATCTACGTCCCGATTTTCATTAACACTGTTTTTCATTACTATTATGTATCATTATGTTTCCTTTTTGATTTATATGATTTCAGTCTTTCTTTATGTTTGTGTCCTCTTTTCCTCAAAGTAATGACCTTGGCGATTGATGGTCACAGGTCCAACTAGAAATAAATTTACTATTCTTCAAGGAACCACTAACATCTGGATAAACCATAGGCGTTCATAAATACCCTGTCCACAAGTTACACTGTATTTTGTTCCTTTGAAAAAAGTCATAAAACCAAAGTGAATTTTGTAACTAAGGTTCATCATTGTCTGCTTTGCTTTCTTTGTGTGCAAAGGGTAATGGAAAAAAAGGTTTTCTTTATGGCAAATGATTGAAGTTAGAACCGCTTCCCCTTATTTACCTACTGTTGGCAAAGTGAGCTTTTATAGTGAACTCTTTCTTGAGTTTTCATCATATCTGACATTTCTGTCTTGTATAATCGGGTGATAACTTGTTTTATTTCCCCCAGGTAAAAGTGATCCATTCTGTGTCCTGGAAGTGGGAAATGATAGACTTCAAACACACACAGTTTACAAAAATCTGAATCCTGAATGGAATAAAGCATTTACATTGTAAGTACATTGTGTACAATTCATACTATTTGGGAAGTAAATCAGTTTTCTATGCAGTTACAAGCTACAGCCAGTTTTGCGTGAAAAGTGTTGTGTTTGCATAGGAAATGAAAGAGATATAGGAAAACACTATTTGCTTGCTTAAAAACCAATTAGCAGGCATCCAGGAAGTCCTTCCATTCAAGTTATGGGAGAAGTTGAGAAGGTGACCAAACCTGAGACTCTGTATGGTAAAAGCCTTACATTTGCAACTACCTTGTTTAGGTGTAAATCGAGGTCCTAAAATGCAGACTTTTGGCTGTGCTGAACAGTAACTACATTCATTTCTTCTGGTTCAGTGGGCAGTGGGCTGGGCAGTGGTGAAATTATACTGCTTGTGAGGTCAATTTCTTGTATAAAGTTTCCATTTCATCACACAGGATTAAAAGTGATCAATTCAAGAGACTGCTTGATGCCAGGTGAACTGCTAAGTCAGCAGAAACCTGTTACCTCCTTTTTGATTGTAATGCACATACAAGTTGACATTGCTACACACTTTGATACATATTAAGTCCCCCCTGCTGTTTTTAGTCTACTACAGACTGCTCTAACACTACTTAATGAGCTCTATTCATGATATGTGCCCTTTATTACAAAGGTCTGTATATACAGCTTCTAGTTATAGATGGGTATATTAAGGGCAGGGTTACTGAATAATATTCAATTGGGGCAAAACAACAATATCACTTAAATTGTATTTTCCCGGTGAAGTAGCAAGTCATAATCATTCCATACTCTAAAGTACTCTTCTTGGACTGAGCAGCAAATCTGTTATGCTGTTAAAGCCTCCAAAATTATTAATATTACACATTTTTTTTATATTTTGCGCAGTGCTTTATGAAGTCCATAGTTATACCTCCTTAGGCTTAGCACCAGGGGGCACAACCAAAATTAGGTTTCTGTACTGGACACATGTATACAGGATCCAAAGATACCATCAATGGGTTTAGGTATGAAAAACTAATTATAGCAAGTACATCAAACAATCTCCCTTTAATACCAGTTTCATTGAGCATTTCATTGCAGTCTCTTTTAATATTGCTAGAGAATGTTTTATTGCCTTGAAAGCCTATTGATGTCCTTCCATCTAGGTTGTGTGCCTATTGAATATTTATTTGTGTAGGAAACATTATGGTTAAAAATATTAATAATAAGCTGAGATTAATGCTACAATTTTTCTGCTAATGCAGTGTATTAGAAATGCATGTTTCCTTTTTGTGATATCCACCTGATATAAAAAACAAATACACTGTAAAAAAAATAATTGACTATGTTTCTATCTGCAACCAGATAAACAAAAATCATCAGATATTGGCAAACTCTTCATCCACTTTCTCTGTGTACAGTGCTTGTAGATATTATTACAACTAATTATTTGCATAAAGTGACAACACAGAAGCCACCCACTGTGCTGCACTGAACCTTGGCATATCTCAGACACCTGTCACTGGAGCATCAGTGCGTTCTTCTGGAAATACAGACATCTATTTTGTGGGAAATACAATCACTATGCTGTGATGTATTGACACTTAGTCTTTAAATGAAAAATGTGCCTGGTTTATAATGTTTATTTGAATTTTTATAAATGTATACCTTGGAAAAGTGTGAAATACCTCAAAGCCCTATAAAATGATCTATCTAAATGAAAGTGTACAGATCATGTATGGAAGAATCTGATTTGCATGTGTGAATAAGCTATTTAGTTGGACTCTAATCACATTCCAGCTGAACATTTTGGCAGCCTTGCTTTGGCTGCTGGCACCTGGCGGGAAGTGTGACACCCAGATCTTTGTTACTGTAAATGGGTGTATGTGCTTTGTGTGTGGTCTGCAATATAGAGTTTAATATTCACTAG
>NC_092859.1:142581028-142639235 GCF_032062135.1 Pyxicephalus adspersus | reverse complement strand
TAAAACAGTTACCTGAAGTAATAGTTGGAACTTATTGTTTTAATTTTCCATCATATAAAGAGAATGGAGATATTCCATGATATTCCATTTTCCTAAGAAAACTGGAGTGGCCGGTTCAGTTATTCTGCAGACCGGACATTCAGCTTAAACGGTGCTCTCAGATGTTGGACTTTTCAGATACCAAATGACATCTTGAGAGCTTTGCTTGGAAAAGATGTTCAGTTGCTGCTCGCTTTTCCTTATATAAGGTCAAATCATGTTTTTTGAATGCCTAACTTATACAGTACATATACACATCACATGCATGTTTCCTTGCATCCATGTTTACATGCTGCAAATAAAAAAAAAAGCTTATTCAGTCTGCATGAAATACCTAGAGTTGAAGATTTTCCCTACGTGGCACTAATAATTGTGTATAATGCCCAAACAGGTGGCTCTATGGCTTTCACTCTGTCTTTTTAGCACTAGGGTCCTTGGTTTAAATCTCGGGCAGGGCACTATCTGTGTAAGTTGAGTCAGTTTCCTTCAGGCTCTCTCTTTTTGTTCCACATACTAGTAGCTTCATTGCGTTCCCTTAGACTATGTTAATAACCCATAACCATGGTAGTGATATTCAATCATGATCGCCTTTGAGAACCCATTAGTCACATCACTATGGACTCTGTAAAGTACTGAAAAAGCTGTTGACACAATATAAATGTATAAAAGTAAAGATTGTGTTATGTTCAAAATAAATTAAAAAAAAAGAAAAAATGTATGTTTCAAGGATGCTTAGGTATACTGAACTAAATTATACAAATTTACGTTTCCATACATTCAATGCCATTCTTTTCAGAGAATTGTTAATCCAAGCAGCGGGTAATGCTGTGGTTGAGCCATTGAACATGCTGATGTTTACAGAGGAATGTCCCCAGCCCCTTGTACTTTTGTGCACTTTTTGATGAGTTAACATGTCCCCGGGTCCCCATATCCCTGATGTTATTGGAAGAGATAGGCCAGAGCAGATGCTCATGCAGAGCGCCACTCCGTGCCAAATGTTCTGAGGGATCCTCCAGCAGGCTGTGCTTGCTCGTTTTTTCTTAAGAGCTGCCCAGTCTTCAGCAATCTTTATGAACTTGTAGATGGTCCTGTGACTACACCTGTGTGTAAAGGGAATGTGTGCGGAAAATGGCCATAAAGAACATTTGGCTCCAAGTACGTAGAATGTTCTTTCTCGACACTAATGCTACAGAAAATGTATTAATATGCCAGAGGGGCAGATTGTGCTACACAGATAGCGTGTCCTTTTCATCTAAAAGTGGCATTTGTGCAATATTAAACTCCAGAGTACCAATGTCCAGCAAAGCTGTCTTTGTGAGTACACAATGCCAAGAATTTAATAAGTATCATCCTGTCAATTTTCCTCTGCGATTAGATTTCTTTTTCTCTGCAAACACATTTGATATTTTAAGTGAAACTATTGAGTGTTTTTCCAAGTGTTCTTATTGTTTTACGGTAACCTAAATGAAAAATATTTTGGTTTTCATTTTTAGATTTTAATTTTAAAGGGAAATATGCTGTTTTTTGATTAATTACAAATATATTTTAGGTAATTTCATGTAATATATACCGAATGTTTATTTTGCAAATAATTATTCAGGAGGCTACTACACTGCCTATACAAAAAAATTTCTCAAGTTCTGGGGGGCAGTGTTATAATCTGGGGTGCTTGTGGGAGCAGTGTTATAATCTGGGTAGCTTTAGTTGGTCAGGTCTAAGTTCTTCAACTTTTCGTGCCCAAAAAAGGTCAGCTGACTACCCAAATATACTTAGACCAGGTTTTTCCATCAATGTATCAATTCTCTGATGGCATGGGCATATGCTCAGATGACAGTGTCATGATTTATTGGACTCAAATTATAAAAGAAAGTGATTTATGGAACAAGAGACATCATTGTCACACATTGAATGGACACCATAGAATCTAGACCTTAACCCCATTGAAAATCTTTGGAATGAGTGGTAGAAGACATTACACAGCTACTCTCCCATCAATACAGGATCTTGGCCAAAAATGATTGCACTGGATAGAATAAATATTGTGGTATTGCATAAGATTATCTAAACACAATTATGGTGAATGCAACCCTTAACTAAGGCTAAAGGCAGTCCAACAAAATATAGTGTGCAACTTTTTTGGACAGGCAGTGCAGATTCCTAATGATATTTCTTAAAGATATAAAACGATATGCCATAAAAATGTCTGTATTGTTCATTTAAAATAATGCATAACAATGTTTTTTTTCTCTTGTAAGGTAAAGAATGGACAACAAGTTGCATACTTATTAAAAAACAAGGACTTGGCCACTGCCTCCAAGGGAGTGATCCATCTAGAAATTGATCTGATATTTAATCCAGTAAGTAATTAATGCTACTTGTTTACAATATTACAAAGTCAGATATCTATGATAAAAGTTTCTTTATAAATTCCTTTCTTTGAATATTGTAATCTCTTTCAGGTCAGGGCAAGTGTAAGGACATTTAATCCAAGAGAGAGGCGCTTTTTGGAAGACAACCCTAAGTTTTCAAAAAAGGTTGGTAAAGTCAACTTTATAGGCTTAAGATTTTTATTCTTTGACAGAGATATCTTAATCAGTTTGCCAAAGGATGTGGAAATCTCAAAATGCAGACATATATATGGGAGTTCCGGGTCTTCTTGTATATGCATTGGTAGAAGTATGAAACTATTAGTCTATGTTGGCTAGTAGACAAAAGTATGGTTTTGTAAACCCAAAAATAAACTGAGCAGCTGAGCAGCAAGTTTAGACACAGTGTATAATAATGTAAAGTCCTTGTAAAAGTACTGTTCAACTCTGACAAAACATTTAGTTCTCAGTGGAATCTGGCATTTCCTTTAAGCTATACCAGGGGTCAGCAACCTTTACTATCAAAAGAGCCATTTTGCCTCCTCTTCACTAAAGAAAAATTGTCTGGAGCCGCAAAACATAACACAGTTTATAAACTTTTAAAAGTTTTAATATTTTTTTAATTTTACCTGTCTTCTGAGAATTCTTGGCATTGTTCTTAAAGCTCTGATGGCCAGTTTTCCAACATTTGGACTATTTTTTTTTATCTGGTAAGGAAAATAATAACACAATCACCATTCTTTCATATCCTATAAAGTGTAGTTGTTGGTCTTATTTATAAGTATTAGACATGGGAGTAGTGTACCAGCAAACTGTGCCAAGTAGGTGTTTGTAGTCCAACACCCATTTCTGGTGATTTCATCCAGAATGGCAGTAAACTCTAGCAGCATGGTGTCCATTTGCAGCAACTCATTTTAGAAAAGCTTCAAATAACAGAGTTTAAAGCCTTATCCTATAGATATATATATATTTATACATAGAGAGAGTAGTGAAGAATTAACATTGCCAGGTCTGTACATCTGTCCGGCTGTAACCAGGGAGTTTTATACTTCTTGCTTTCTCTGTAATACCCATACAAGAACATAGGCACAGGAACTGAAAAGAACAGGTAGAAATAATAATAAAAAAAAAACATATTTTTAAGTTTTCACCTATTTACCTTATACTACAAATCTGCTAACCTTCTGTTTTGTACTTATTTTCCATCACATATAGATATGAAAACCTGACAGAGGCCCTTACTCTCCCCTAAAGCAAAAAAAAAAAACAATCCTTTATAAAAACAAAACTAGGAGTTTGGCTCTAAAAAGAATCATTTTAGAAAGACTAAATCTATACTGGTTCTTAGTATGATTCTGTTTACTTCATTAAAGTACACATTGAATGTAAGTTCTATTTCCTGCTAGGTAAACCATGTTTGCCACTGAACTCTATTCTACACTTAGATTTTATTATTGGAACAGCATGGCTTTTGAACTCTCCAATGGTTACTTTTGCTGAATTACCAACCCTCACTTCCTCTCTGACCTTATTGTTATATTTAGAATTAAAACTTTTTTTTTTTTTAGATATGTAGTCAGTAAACCTGGAGAGAACATAGGTTATTGAAGGAAAAGTGATCCTTGGGTTAAAATTGGTACTTTGTAGAAGACCTATATTTTCCAAATATTCATCTGTTTTCTTCTCTGTTAGATCTTATCGAGAAATGTTTACCGTGTCAAAAAGATCACTATGGCAATCTGGAACACAATGCGTTTCATAAAGAGCTGCTTTCAGTGGGAGTCTACAAAGAGAAGTGTAATAGCTTTCTTGGTGAGTTCCATGCTTTTCCATGGCAATTGTATTTTATTTCTACTTTCTGGTCAGCTAAGGTACATTTTCTTAATAAGGATTTTGATTTTGGTTAGAACTCCAATAATGTTACTCAGATTTTAAAAATAGGAGATTTATTAGTATAGATTTGTGTATGACTCCATTATTAGATATGATATGGCTATGTCTAGACGACCTGGACCTAAAAATACAGTTCTGAAAACATAGCTGTAGTAAATATTGGTACCTGTTTGACCCTTGCTGATATTTAGTGTTGCTCAATACTAATAAATCAATAAATGTAGTTTACAGGACTAATTCAGAAAACAACACGTTGACAATCTAGGTGACCTGTCAATGAAAGCACTTAATTGGAGTCAAATTTCAGGATTTATACATCCTCATACTTTATTATAAACAATCCAAGACATTAATTTGATAATTGGGGCTTTAGTTGAGTTCAAATGGTTTAAACTCACCTTAATAATGAGTAAAAATAAACTGCCATGCCATGCAATACTTCCTATTCATTATGTCAAATATTGTACAGTTTTGTTGGAGAGTTGTAACTACATTGGGATTCAGTCGCTAATGTGGTAGCCCAGTATGCGGTTGCTTTGGCTGCCAAAAGTGATTTCACACAGAGATTTGTGAGGTTTGTGGTCTTACCCTAATGCTGAGGCCTGGCACAGCTCTGGAAGAACAGTAATAATATTACACCTATATCTACATTCAGTACATATTCCTTTAATTTTTAACGGCTGTTGAATATCAAATCTTTTAAAGTGGAATGATGCCGATATAAAAAATAAATGGAAACACCCAACATACAAATATACTTATATATACTAATATATTTTAAATATAATTTAGAAAAGAGTATTGGTATAGGGATGGAACCACTATATATGAAGGGTTTATTTACTACTGTCTGTTCACAGGAAGAAATAGTTTCCTAGTACTTATTTCTTCAAGTTTTTTTTAAATAATATAACTAAAAAACTAATAGGTCCCTCTGAGTAATATATAATATCAAACTATTATATGGAACTGCACTGTATATATGTATGTCTTTGAGCTCTGGTTTTAAAGCAGGGAATCTGACATTCCCCTGAACTTTCCCTGGCGAAATGTCATTGAAACATATTGACCTGGAAGGTTCCCAAACAGGGATTGTGTGAGGGAATATCTGATTTCCTGTTTTATAAATAGAGCCCTTAGTATCTGTTAGATGCAAATGATGTAAACTGCAGGCAGGAAGGGGGAACAATTTAATTGTAGCGATATATAGGGGTCCATTTATAAAGCAGTGAATCTGACGTTTGACCAATTTCCTGTTTTATAAATAGCACCCTGTGTGTGATTGTGAAATAAATATATATATATATATATATATATATATATATATATATATATATATATATATATATATATATTATATATATTATATATACTTTTTGGCACATCCAGAATATTCAGGGCAAACTATTTGCTTCTGCTTGCTTTTACTAATATATATATATATATATATATATATATATATATATATATATATATTTATTATATATATTATATATACTTTTTGGCACATCCAGAATATTCAGGGCAAACTATTTGCTTCTGCTTGCTTTTACTAAATTGGAGGTTTGTGTGTATGAATTCTATTTTGCAGAATAATACTTAGCCACGTTTTCCCAACCTCACACTTTTTTTGTACATGACCAATTATATAATTAACGCTTTTTAGATCTGTACAGTGCATATTGCTCTTTTTATGAGTATGAATAAAAAGGTGATGTGAGTACAATTTAGTATGCCACCCATGTAATTTAGGAGTTTTTTTTTTCAACCTATGTGTGCTCATATTGTGCACAACCCCCATTTAACTGACCGACCTCTATGGACTCTTTGACCGCATTTACTAGCAGCTGATAAATTATTACCTTTGCTTGATAATATATTTCATTAAAAGCCTGCTAAATGCCACCTTATATACCAGACATTTCGTCACCTCGTTGATATTGATATAAGTGTTGATTTCAGACATGACACTATTACTGCTAATAGTAACATTGCATGCATTAATAAACTAACCAACAATAAGACTTTTTATTCTTCTGTATCTAAAATTTTTTTGGTATTGCTAAAAAATCATATATGATTATTTATGATATAATAAAACATTTCATATTTCAGGATTTCCCATGCTTCGGTCAGTGAGGTTATTGAAAAATAAAAGAACTGCTCTGAGCACTTACATTTGCAGCTAATTGAATGCTGCCATAGTCTTTGCTGTCCTAAGCTTTATTGTCATTTGTTTCTAAGCTGTCATTTTTATTAGTCCCCCTAGCTGATCCTTGTGGGGCTCTCTTCGGGTGGTGTGCATTCTACATTGTCGGCCTAAACTTGGCATGCTGCAGGTCCTTTTTATTGCCATTTGATGTGGGTGTTTTCTGAGCAGAAGCCTGTAATTATACCCACCACAGGTGACAGTTACAAGTACCGCTCTGTAATAATTTTAGCTGGCTGATCTGATCTGTTCATGAAATAAACCCTTTTTGCGGTCTGGGAAGGGCTCCTGCAGCTTGTCAGTCTTATTGTCAGAGCAGTGCCTTCCTTTTCATTAGACAAGGCGAGTGTAGATTCCTCTGTGTCTTTGCTTGTTTTGACAATGTGGTTTTCGATTGTGCAGAAAGTAATAGTTTGTACAGAACTTCATTTAATTCGCTTTATGAAAAAGCAGATTTAAAGTGGAGGAATTCCAGCAGACTAAAACACCAAACAGCTAAATAATTTTGCAATAAATCTGTGATTTTGGACAGCCATTCAAGATTGTTTTAGTTAGCAGGATAGCTGTTACTTTCTGGTTTAGAACTGAAGAATAGGAACCCATTGTAAAGGTCCTAGGAGGTGCGCCTGTGCAAATGCTAAACATATGAATTCACTTGTACTTTACCAGCACTATACCTGGCCAAAACCACCCTAAATATCCCTTGTAATATAGTGTCTGAAAAGGCCTAAGCTCCTTTTTTTCTTACATTGAGCATAAAGGGATGGTTCACATGTATTCTACAGGTTAGTAAGATTAAAGTAAACTACCTAATGGTTTAGAACTATTGCTTTCTTGGTCAGATTCATGAAGCCTGATTTATTAAATCTCTCTAAGGCTGGAGAGGATACACTTAATCAGTGAAGCTCGGCGATCCAGCAAACCTGGAATGTTTTTTTTCAAAGTCATTCGCTATTTGTTAGCGAATGTTCTGAATACTGGACCAGATCCATTCCAGGTTTGCATGATCACCCAACTTCACTGATGAAAGTGTATCCTTTCCAGCCTTGGAGAGCTTTAATAAATCAGGTTCATGGTCACGGGGCAGTAGTGATGATGACCATTGCTGTCAAAAAATGGAGAGGACAAGTGGAAAGCTGTCTTGGTGAATTAGGTGATTTGCATATTTTAGATCTATTTGTCACCCATCTGGCTTTGCAAAACTGTTTGTAAATCAATAATACTTTGGTCGGTAAAATAGTAAACAGATGCGTAGTTCAGCTGCATTTAGGTGTTTTGAAAGTTCTCTTTAAGGTATCTATCTCTCTATCTCTCAATCATGATATTTTGTGTATTAAGGGAGTTTAGTGATCTGTTAACCACCGGTTTCTTTTTCTTGCTATTTTTTTTTTTTAACGATCTCTCTGCCATAGTACCATCATGTTTTTGTTTCTAACTTTTATGAAAATTGTTTTATATCTTTTAAAGTACTGACTTGTGGTCCTTTCTGAAGCATACCGGCATTGCAGGTTGGGTGAAGGGGGATTCTGAAAAACACTTCCACAAGTGTCCAAGGTTAATGTGTAGAGGTGGGCTAAATGATTCTGTTTGTGGCTTCTTCCTTAATGGGATACATTAACCCTTTATATATACCCATAGGGCATGTAAGTTTTTAAAAAAACACCCCTTAGTGTATCTTACCCTACTTCTTTTCTTCTAATTTTTCCAGTCGTCACTTTTTAAAACAGCAGGTTGATAAAAAATGGTTTTAGTGTTTTAAGGTGGTGATTGATCTCTGTATCATTAATATTCTTAAATGGAGTAACTGATCACCATGTTTACAACTGATTGCTACTTCAATTATCAAATAATTAATCAGTTATGCCCTTGGCATTCTCCACTTTCGAAGTGATGAACACTTTTTTCTTTTTAACTAAACAATGACAATGTTTTCAATGTAATTAATGGTGAACTGAAAATGGTGTGAATATGTATTAGGAATGCTATTTGTTCATTATCATAAGCCTTAAATGGGCCCTTAAGACTGAGGAGGAGCTGCCCCTATGACAATAAGAACTTCGTCACATAACCAAGATGTTGTCAGGAGAAAAACAAAAAAAAGTACTAATCAATGCCTTTAATAATAATATTGTGTTCTTCACTGTTCATACTGTGTTGCAAAATGTCCCAAGCAATCTTCTCCTTCTACTGTTCTGCCTGTAATATTGTATTATATCTGGTGGCTTCTACCCCCAAAACCTGTATAAACATAATGGAATTCCAAAAGGAAGATCCCCTGGGAGCCTTTACATCATTTGGTATAAATAAGTGCATTAGCAAAGTTTTTAAATTTGAAGTTTAATTGGAAGAACTCAATAGGTAATTTAATCTAATTTATTAAACTCAATAGGTAAATCTTGCATCTTGCTTTGCTTTGGTTTTCATTATTATCCCATGACAAATTCTGCACCTTGCAACCCTTCAGGTGCTGCATCTTTCTGTTCTAGTTGCACACGCATAGGACAAAGCACAGATTTGTGAAGGATATAGACAAGAGTATAAAAGCACATAGACATTTTAACCCACTCCTTTAAAACTTAAATGGAGTTGGTGCATCATGTTTATATATTAGTAATGAGTTACAGTTGTGCTGGGATCATTGAGCATTAGTTATACCTGTACAAGGAAGAAATTTTGGAAGGTAGAAATATCACATCACCTAGCACTGTTCTGCAAAATCTGTTCACAGTTCTTAAAGTTTTCAGTTTTTACATTCCCAAATTTTATTCTTAATTTCTCCAGCAGATGGTGCCAAAATATCACAAATAATCCTTTTTTTTTTGCTTTTGCATGTAAAAGTTTCCTAATTTTGATCTTTCTAAAGCTTCATGAGTTTTTGCAGGCTTGCAATCTTAAAACCACTCCAGGAAGTGTGTGATTTTTTTTTTCAGTGTTCCTCTCTACTAAGGTGCTGCTATCCTGAAGCTATGATGCTTTATATTGGATCAGTCTGGGTTCAAAGATAATATTATTCTATAGCAATAATGCTGCTACCTTTTCAGGTGTTCCTATGCTGGAGAATGGATTTATTAAATAGAATTCTACTAAAAAGCCGGAATTATAGTAAAGTCAAAAAGTAACTGTTCTTGATTTACGTTAATATTTTGATTTAAATTCAAAAATAAAATTTGAGTATATTGCAGCTTAATCATTTTTACATGTAGGGGCTGTATTAGTTTTTTCTGGATTTTTTTTCTTTAATTTCATGTAGTCATCATGCAAATCACATACGCTCTGTCAAAGGGTGGCTACATTTACTGACTGCACTGTATGTATGGAGGAAGGCCATGAGTGTCACCAAGTCTAGACATTGTTTAAATCTGCCCTTGCTCATCTCAAGAACATGGGAGTTGATGGGATTATTAGTTTACAAAAGATTGCCTTCCAAGTTTAGTTCTGCTTTCTGGCAGGTTCAGCATTCATTTTCTTTACTTCTTGAAATGTTCAAAAGTGATAACTGATACAGTCATCACATAAGGACTGATCTGCTTCAATATCGGTTCTGTTATGTTTTTGAGATTAGGTATTCTCTCTAAATGAAAACCATTTCCGAAGAAGTATAAAGGATACCCTTAATGACTTCTCCTGAAAATACCAATTTAACTCTGATTTCCCGATTTGCATGTTCTCAAGAAGTATTGCAGCCAGACACAGCCAGGAAGAGACAGGTAACAGCCAATTCCATAATTCTTTTATAACACGTTACCTTCAAGGGCTGAGAATGGTTAACTTGGCCTTAAACAAGCCTGATTCTGTGTATGTTGCCTAATACAATGGTGCGGAAAGAAGCCATGGAGGAAAGTTCCTGGCTGATAATAAATAAATATATATAATTGCACTCTCTTCTGAGCAGGGTCCCCTCCTCCAGTTTCATTGTTTGTGTCTGTCTTTCATTTGCAACCCCTATTTAATGTACAGAGGGCTGCATAGTATGTTGGTGCTATATAAATCCTGTTTATTATTATTGTTAATATTAATAATAATAATAATAATAATAATAATAGAGTATTATTAGGCAATATTGTGTTGCCATTTTCACTTTTTCCCTATTCAGAGTTTTGCGGCATTCTACAATTCTAAATATAAATATTTTAAACTCATGAACAAACATTTGGGGCCAATCAGCCACCAGGCTCACAATCTAGCATTTAGTAACTTCCTTCAGGCATGTTATATTGCATGCAAAGACAATTTTACTGCTGTGTTGTTATTGATCTGTTTAGTATGCAGTTTATATTTGTTAAAAATTTGCTGAAATTCTTTCTGCTTAGTGGATAACCAAACTACTGGATAACCACATAAAGGAACACATATGGTGAAGTAATCGTAAGGGTGTTTCTTGCACAAAAATTGAAATACAGCAATTATAACAAAACATCAAAGAACAATCAAGCAATAACCAACAATGCTAGCAAAAACAAGCTCTACTAAAAGACACATCAAGGACATAATAAACAAAACATAAGTCCAAAAAGAAACTATATATAACGGTATTGGGTAATTGGCGCTAAAATGATATTATTAATATAATTTTATATATTTTGTTTTGTGTTTGTTTTGTGGCTCACCATAGAGTTTATGTTCAACCTTTTGTCTCAATTTATCCAGTGGCAATGTAGACAAGATAAAAAAACTCCCTTTGGTGTACAGGGTAAAGGTAGTAACCTTGGCTATCTTTTTCTGGCTATGACCCTGCTGAGGAGTTTCTCCCTTCATTCTGGAAAATGTTGTCACAAAGACAGGAAATTAGGAGAAGTCTCGTGAGGATTCACTGAAACCAGTGAACAGGTTCTGGATCTTTCTCGACAATAAAATGGAAACATTTTTAGCTGTAGCCTATTGGAGTATCAGTTGCCCAGTTTTTGTAAATAGCCTTCCAATTAGATTCCTTGCTTGCAAATATTGAGCTTTGAACAGCTAGCTTGTATTCACAATTTGAAAACTAGTGTTTATTTTTTTTTCCTTTTCCTTTGTTTTTTGTTTTGTTTTTCTTTATATTAATCTAACTAGGCATAGTAAGAAAAAAAAAACATGACGCCCAATCTATGTGCAGTTTTCGGGCAAGCTTGTGGAAGACTCGCCTTTTGTTTAGCTGGCTTGCTCTTTCAGCATGCATTGTTCCACTGTGCACCGCAACCTCTGACTTCACAGAACGCAGCTGTGTACATTAAGCATCTGTGGCTGTGTGTTCAAATGTGGCATTCAGTTTAATAGAGGTATGCATTAAATAGACAGTATTGTGCTCTAACTAGCCCCATGCCCATTAAAACTTCTCCTTGTTGCTTTGAAATCTGGCTAATCTGAGACGTGACAGTGTTTGTGATAATGATGCCTTGGTCTGTTTTTTTTTTCTCCCTGGAAAGTGTTATAAGTTGCTATGAAAATTGTCCACATTCTGCAATGCCCAGACATTTCATAAAGTGTTTTACATTTGCTGTAGCTGTCAAATCCGAGCACACTATGTAAATGCTGATGGTTTGTCACTTTTCTAGTCAGATTTTTTTTTAACGCAAGCTTTCAACTGTAGGGCCGTGAGGGAAAAGATTGTAGAATTTATAGAAGCCATCTACAATTGCAGATTTGACATTTTTGCATTTTTATGAATTATTATTTTTTTTTTTATAAAATTTTCACTATTACTATATCTGATCTTTGTAAGGATGTAAAATTTGAAGCAGAATTTCAGTCATCAGGTTCCTCACTTGCACTGCCTACCCTGGTTTCTTAGCATCTTTGGGCTTATGAAGTAGTGTGGAAAGCTGCAAAGCATCTCCAACTTTTCCAAAACAGATCCAGTTAAATGTATCTAACTACTTTCAGCTTTTACTGGTTAACAGTCTCTGCAGCTGCTCTTTCATTTGTGCAAAATTCCAATAACATGTTGCCACAATCTACAAAGATTTGCACATTTTCAGTAGTTCCTTTCCATCCATGCATTGTGTAGATTTGAGGTCCCTCATATAGTGGTTCATGAGCCACATGAATTGTTTGGCTCCCATTCAGTTTTCCCACAACAGCCAAAATTATTATTATTATTAAAAATATAAAAATAATGTTAACAAATATTTTTGTGCTGTATTTTCCTCCTACCATTGTTTACTGTGGCTCTCCGGGTATATAGGCTGAGGAACACTAGAGTAGGTAGATATTTTGCAAATAATGCAATGCAGATGAAGATGTTTGTGTCCGTTATGATGTAACACAACAAGATCTAATGCAGCTGATACTTTTTCTTAGGTCCTTTCTATTAGGTTTATATATATTCTAGTTTCCATACATTATTATGCTTATTCATAGTTATCCAGTATTTTTATATACACCATTCAAGAATTTCCAGGTTGCCAATAATTAATATTGTGTACTTTTCCTTGGTTCAAATGGCAATCATTTATATTTTTGGTCGAATAGCTCAGTGTTTGATTTGGCGACTATTCGATCAAATAGCCCAATATTTCTCAAGTGATCGAATGCCCAATTCGAACACCATTAAAGTCTATGGGGAGGGGGGTTATGCTTCCCCAGCATAACTGTAGTATGTGTTCTTGGATAGAGAATCTCTATCCAAGAACACATACTACAGTTACACTAGGGCTGCAAGAGCAATCAGGGGAGCAGAGCTGTCAGCTGTAGTGACTGTAGTGACTCCATGGCCTGTGACACTGACAGGGTGATTCCCATGGCTGCTTTCCTGCTGTCAGTGTGGGATGCCTGGGAATTAGAGGTTAAATGAGGACAAGTCTCCCCATTCATCACCTCTAGTGCTCTGTGATTGGCTGAGGAAAGGTAAACCTTGATGACAGCTCAAGCATCATCAGGATTTTCCTTTCCTCAGCCAATCACAGAGCACTAGAGTTGAATAAAGAGGATTCCCACGGCTGTGCTCAGAATGAATGCAGCCATGGGAATCATCCTGTCATTGTGGGATAACCTGTAAAAAAATAAGTTAGTAACACAAATCACACACATTCAATAAATTACTTTAACATTAAAGCCTCTTTTTTTATTTTTACACACAAATTTGCGAAGTCTAATCCTGTGTTTTTCGGGTCAGGTCTACCTGAATTCAAACAGCCATATTCAGGTTGAATATAAGGACAACCCAAATTCGAACACCAACACTAATCATTTATATGATCGATTGATGTTTGATAATTAGTCTTCTGAGCTTATAAATGCTAAGCATATGGTATCAGCCCTGTACATTATCTGTGGTGGATTGCAAAGGACACAACTCTTTCCTCACCTATCCCTCATCTTCATAAACTGTTCCTTTGCATGAAAAGGTACCAGTTCTAGGAAAATCCAGAAGTTTTTTTTTTTCCCCATCAAACAGGTATTGGAAAATCATATCAATGGTACATTTGACAGACCAAAAGGGAGCAAATTTGAGAAGTTCATTGCTAGGATTTAGCAATATGATTTTTCTTGTTGTGCTAAAAGTAATAGAATAAAATGATATAAACAATTTACAAATCCCACTGCTTTAAGTGGACACAAATTCAAGGCGGGTTCACAAATTCAAGTAGTAAAGCTGCAGGATCGATATGACAAGCAGGCCTACTAGGCTGAAAATAGCAGCACAAATTTCTTCCATTTCCCTTTAAGGTCAACTTTCTATGTCCTCATTATGAAAACTGTATTTGTATTTTTATCTACTTTGCTCTTGAAAGCAAGTTTTGTATATAGATTCTGTGCATTAGAGCACTGATAGTGGTCTAGTTTTTGTGTTACATGAAATACATGAAAAATAACTGAGATTACATTTTGCAAGCATGTTGAGAATATATAGTATACACATTTTAAAAAGCCTATTAAATTGTTTCAAGAGAAAAAAAATCCTTTAATACTACTAATATGGTCTACTTCAGCAATTTAAAGCACACATATATGGGAAATGCACACAGCATAGCTCATTTAGACAAGATAACCGCCTACTTGAAAGCCTAAGGGATGCATTGTAAAGCTGAGGCCTAATCTATTGTTTGGGAGGTCAAAGAGTGTTAATGCACTTAGCCAAGATTAGACTCCTTTTCTAATTGCTTCAGCCCTTCATCTGAGCAGTTGGGAATGATGAGCTTTTTTGTCAGCATTTGCTGAACTGCTTGCTATCTTTTTGGTCACCCAGTGTTAGGAAGTGTGCTGACGATAGTGTCAAACTTTCTTTGGTTTGTTATATTTGAGAAAAGTAAGTAAACTTGAGTCTGGCAGCTGTTTATATGTAGTGACATTCTAATTTTTTCCAAAGTTGATTACTTTGTTGCACCGATTTTATACCAGGTTGTGCTGATGAAGGCTTCCATGAGTTAGCTATTATTTTAAGGGTTCATTAAGTTGATGTTGACTCTTGGTGACCACATGAATTATATTTATTCTGAATGTCCTCTCTTTGGGTCTTTCGTAAGGAATCTTCACAATTAGGGAATATTATTATTATTTCGGCGAACCGATTTCGCGAAACCATCGGAAGATCAAGGAAATCATTACAATCCCCGGCACTAGTGGTTAATTAACCTCTAGTGCCTCGGATCGCAGTGGATTCTCAGAACTGCATTCAGTCTTGCAGCTCTGGGAATCCTACTGTTTGCGATCCCTGGCCAACGATTGCAGTGGAACTGCAGATGAATTATCAATGGAGTTTCTCCATTGAGAGTTCATCTGCAGTTCAGTTCCCATGGTCACGGGGCCCGTGACCGTGTGAACTGAACTGCAGATGAACTCTCAATAAACTCCACAGCCAATCAGAGAGCACTAGAGGTTTTGAATGGGGAGACTTGTCTCCATTTAACCTTTAGTGCCGGGGATCGCACACTGAGCTGATCAATGAATGCAGCCAGTGCTGCATTTATTGATAAGCACAGCCAGCAATCTTTTTTTTTTTTTTAGAGTACGTTTTACATCTGGAAATAAACTTTTCAAATTCAAAAACCCACCATGTACTTTTACATTGCTTGGTTGTAGCCCTGCACCTCATGCCTTTTAGTTCCCTGTTAACAGATTAGGACAGTGTCTCTCGACCTTTTTAATGTGGGGGAACACCTTGAAAGAACTTTTGAGGTCTTCGGGGAACCCCTTCTATGATGATTATATCCGCAGTTCACAATACATTAGTGTGGTGGTCTGTAGGGAGAAAGCGTCTTACACTGCTGGGCAATGGGAAGGCTGCCACCCTTACAAATAGCTGTTCATTGCTCAAGGAACCCCTAGAATCCTCTGGAGAAACCCCAGGGTTCCACAGAACCCTTCTTGAGAAACAATGGGTTCAGGTCTTTACAGTACTTAAAATACCTTCTTTATGTGAATCTCAAATTTCACTACCTCTTCTAGGCAAAACGTTTCTACACTAATGTGGGGTATTGAAATGTAGGCTGGAATCTATTGTTCTTTCTACTTTGGGTGTTATGGGTCACATCTGATTGGCCTGCCCACCAGCTGAATCCTTAAATAAGAAGAAATTAGTTGTAGTGCAGTTTGCAAGCTTATTCGGCTTATAAAACAGACATCAATTGTTTTGCTTCTGTTTGTAGACATTTATCAACTTGTTTGCTATTAGAATTTGCCCTATTGAATTTAAAGTCTAGTTGGGCTTCAATAGAGAGTGCATAAAAAACTAATAAAAAAATGCATTATACAAGAAATGTACCATCCTTGTGTTATAAATAGATATGGATTCTACTAGCAAGACACTTCACTATGCACTATGTCTTCACTATTCACCAGTCCTAGTAATATTTTTGAAAAAAAAAATACCAAGTTAGATAAAACAAGTCAGATTTCTTTTTTTGCAACCAAAACATGAAGTCAAGGCCCAGTTACTGACATTGTTACTCACGTGTCGGCTAAAAATTGAATTCACCACTTTGGGTTTGATAATAATGATAGTCTTGTTTATTTTTTTAATTGTTCAGAGATTCAGCCCCATAATCATGTGGTTCCCATGCCTTCGGTTAAGAACTTCTTTTCCACTAGTTGATACAATTACTGTGGGGAACAAAACCACCCTTATTACAATCAACAATATACACTGTTAAAAAAAATCTAGTAGTAAACATTTTTGATTGATAACATGGCAAGTTACCTGCTTGTTTTATATAAGGACTCACAAATCCTTCTTGTCAGCTGTTTCCAGATATTATTCTTGAGCTACGTCTGGGAGAGATCATATTTAACATAAATCTCACACTAGGACAGGCAGAAATGCAAATCATTTTCAGGTTAAACAACCGTAAAATATGTATATGATCTGTGTATTTAGCTATTTGTTGAAGTTCAGCTTTAAATATTTATCTAATGATCAATACAGTTTCATTCCTGGGAACTTAAAAAGTTGGATATATCACCTGTTTTCGACTTGGCTACTGTGCCACAATTGTTGAAGAGTCTGAAGTGATTTTGAATGAACCCGTTTGTGTCCATTTTCCATTTGTCTTTATACATACTGTGTGTGCATGTTGGAGTTACGAGTTACATGGAATGTGAACATGCTCTGATGTTCATGTACAGTCTGGCATACATATGGACGATAATATGTTTATTCACATTCCAGGCTAATTCATCCTTTACTAGTATGTAATTCTTGGAATAGATTTCACTGCATCATTCGCTTAAATAATAAATAAAACATAGGTCTTAAGTTCATAGTCCACCAATGATCCATATTCACTAATATGGCTAATGATATTTCAGCAGTATAGTTCTGAAATAGTCTGCTTGTTTCATCTGTATATAAATATTAAAAATTCAAACAAAAATCTGGCCTTCATGAAGAACAAGCCCTTTGGGCATATGGTTCATTATGCATAGTCGTTTAATTACTGAGACACTTGGGATACCTTCTCTGTTGCCCTTGCTTTCAACTTGCAGAGCTGTTGTGGATTCTGTACACAAACGATGTTCAACAGACTTAAAAAATGTAGGACTTCTGTGAAAGTCCTCTCATAAGAGCTGAAGAAATAGAAACATAAAAAATATACTTATTTATATTTCTAAGAATATATAAATGTAAACTGGAGTATAGATGTGGTTACCTCTTTTTATATGTGTCTTAAGAGGATCCCTGCACAAATAACTTTGGTCCCAGTTGGACACACATCATAGTTCTTTAGATATGCAGCAGGGTTCTTTCCCATTTTGAACCCTACCAGTGTTGTTTGCTTATGCACTCATCTCCAAAAGTAGCTTTTCCAATTCATCCCGTCTTTAAATGATTAAATCCCATGATTTGATTTTGTCTGGTCCATATTCATTAATATAATTATGTGGAACACTTTCCTAGCATAGTTAGGGTCTGAGTCCTCTGCGGAGGGCAACCTTCCATCTTGTCTTCCTGCTTCTATCATGACTTTTCTGTATACCTCAGGTTCTTTTTGAAGTATTGACCATAGCCTTTGGGAACTATATGCATTCTTTTTATGTTTATATATAAGAGCTCTTTTTTGTACAAGATTATTATTTGGCATACTTCTTGTCATTACCTCCCGAACTGGCATACAGAGCATTGAAGGATCCAAAGTTAATACTAATTTCTTTTTGTAATTGGACTGAGCGTGTTCAGAATGGATGAAAACAAGGCGTTTTTTTACTGGCAGATAACAGTTTATCATTTCAATAGGATATGATAAAGACATGCATGCAATATCATTTATGTTGGTTAATACATGAGGATGGGAGGGATGCAGGGGATGCTTTAAACTGGTTATGACAGACGAAGATAAGTATGTAAATTTGAGGTTTAAATGAGAGCGTGGGATCCAATGTTACCCCTGAGCAATGAGTTGGTTTTCTGGGTTATAATCAACAGCAATTAATATTTAAGAAGATAAGATTAAAACATTGGAAGATGTCAGTTTCTGTGTTATCTGTATTACATTTAAGCAACTATGAGGGCATTACAGATGAGATGGTGGCCAGACATTTGGGAACACCACATAAGAGGTGAGATTATTAGCTAAGACATTGGAGAATCCTCTATATTTAAATAATAATTGATGCCTTTTTAACTGGTCAAGATCATAGGTATGAATGTAAAACAGAAGGAATTATAGAATGACATTTTTGATACACAGAAGGGAGGGAAAAATGAGCATGGACGGTGGACAATGAATGTCTATCCAGAATTTCTTGGTAGAAAACTGCCACTATGATACCCAAAAAGATGGTGTAGATTTATTTGCAAATATAATTTACAAGAGATGGTGTAGATTTATTTGAAAATATTATTTACAAGTTCTGAAGATGAATCAACAAGGAAGTGTGTATGGAATAGTACTTTATGTGCTTACAGTTTCTGTGCGATATAAAGGTGGGGATGCAATTTGAAGATATTATGAAAGAGACTTGTCTAAGTTAAAAAGTTTGAGGAAGGCTCTTAAGTATATGTTTTGTAAATTTTCTACTTTGTTTTACAAATGTTTGAATCCGCAAGGATAAATTTAAGTATAAAGAGAATAAATAAAAAAAGTTAATGCAGATACCTTGTAAAATAAGATCTACTCACCTAGTCCAATAGAAAAGTTTAGGATGGTATCCAATGGAACTTTGAATACATACAATGATGCCAGATCCCTATAGCTAAATATACAGAGAAAGAAAAACAAAATGGGACTTTAAAAGCATCTTATGAAGAAAATGTTTATTATAAATATAAAATGCCAGCAAAGTTTATTAATATACATTAAAAGCAACATATATACAATAAAAATCACATATGATCTCAATAACAATGATGACCCAACGAGTTTGGCAGAAAAACATCATGTCTGTTTCATGAGGGGTATATTTTGAGATCTACGAAAAATATGTAAATAAAATACTCCATAAACAATTGGAAATACTTTATAGCAATTGCTTTTCAAAACAAACATTAACACCCACTTAAATTTACCCTTTTAGTATGTTGACAGTGTTGCTTCCAGTTGCAGAGCACCATTGGCCCAGTGGTAGAGATCTGCCTTCTCTGGCCTGTCCGCTCTTGCTGATGCCGTTGCATTTCTCTTTTCCATTCAAAAAGTCCTCCACTGCTGGACATTCATTACAAAGTGTCTATAACACCTAAACATAGCAGGGTGAAGACTGTTCTTGAGCATAATGTGGCTGTGGTTTAATTTGAGTGAAAGTGGTTTTAGTATACTTTGGTATAGCTGTGGGGAGTGTAAAGGAGATGTAGTACTGGGAATAACCCATGTAATACCTTTATTAAACCTAAAGTATCTGTCTATCTTACTGATTTTATTGATTTTTGAATAGAATGGAAAAATGTTAGAATCCTTGTAGGGTCTTACCTTCTTTCCAAAACTCTCACACTTTCCACTTGCAGACAGTGGTTTCACTAGACATTAAGTCTTCATCAGCAACATATACTGATATGAACATGTTATTTTCCTTTGCATAGGAGGAGTGTAGAACCACTTCAGCTATTTATTTCTCAGTCTTTGGTTCAGCCTGGTATGTACAGTAAGTAAAGGAAAACAACATAGCAATAAATACCTAACAAGTATTCTAAACTGGCCTTAAGCCTATGTACTTGTGCCCTACTACTGTTTCACTTGTTTTGATTGTTGTTTTTCATAGACTTTGTATTCCACATTATTCTCATTGGAACCTCCTCTCTGTTTTTGTTTTACTTTTAGATATTTGTGCTAACACTTTGGAATCTGGAGCTTTACATGATACCTCTATTTCTGCTGCTTCTTTTTGCCTATAACTTTACCATGATCACAACGGGGAAGGCCAGCGCCCAGGACAATCTGGTAAGCAAAGAAGAACATTGATTTTTGACCCATACACTTATAGTTATCATCAAAAGATCTATATGTTGTACCTCTAGGACAGATGTACAGTGATTTGATTGTATGTACCCCAAGGTGATAGTATAATTATCAAATAAAACATGTCCCTGGTTGCTAGACCTCCTTAAGGGAGTAATGTACCTTTAATCCTTTTATGACTTTAGGCGTCCTTGTCCACCTTTAAATCAAATTGGTCAATAACTACTGTATTTTCAAAGACAAACATATGTACTTGTGTATTGATAAAAATATTCTTGATATGTATTAATGTATCAGTATGTATCAGTATGTTGCTTTTTTGCTTTATTACTTTTATGCCATCTAACCTTTGTTTGAAGATGTCTTTTCATATCCTAGTTAACTTTATAGTGTTTTTATACTTGAATATATATCTTAATGACAATAAAATGTCCCCCATCCAGAGTATGCAGAAAAAAGTCTGCTATGTATTTTTTTATTTGTTATTTTATTTGGTAAGTACCTTGAGCCTGATTTATCAAAGCTCTCCAAGACTGAAGATGATTATCATTGATGATTCAGCACACCTGAAAAATTTTTTAGTCCTAAACCAGAATAACTTTATTGTTTGCTGCATCACCCAGGTTCTCCCATGAGACTCTATGTTCTCCAATCATAGACAGCTTTTTTAAATCAGACCCATTGCACCTTGTCACACAGTGGTATTTGTTCCTAACTGTGTAGGCCACTGAAAGGATAGGCTCATGAGCATGAAATATATCTGGAGTCTTAGAATGTAAAGCTGAGCATGTCTCCTTTTCTGATTTCAGGATGGAATGGATATTGGTGAAGATGATGAGGAAGATGAAAAAGTAAGTTTACCACATAATACACAGCCACATCTTTCATTTCTCACAAGTAGTAAAAAATGAATCAGGTAACAGCATTTAACAACAGCATTACAAACAATCTCATCAAAGAATACAAATCACCACTGATTTTTTTATAAGGTATTCAGTGCAAGAGAACTTGCTACACCAACATTCCTTTCAGCATTTCCTTTATAAAGACATAAAACCTTGTTTTCAAATGCTGTAATGCTTTCTTTTACAGAAACTTAAAAAACTAAAGTAATGTGAAATGACATATTGTAAGTCTTATTGGTTTTACTTTAAAAAAATACACTGAAATGTGATACGGTATTTAGGTTCTCATGAATACTTAAGCATCCCGTGCATTTGCTACATTCTAAATCACCGATACATGAAAAGTGAAGAGAGTCCAACTCAATATCTCCGCTAGTGCCACCACTTATTTATTTACTTTTTCTGCTGAAGAAGAAGTAAAAATTCTATAAATTATCAAAAGTATAAACCTTGATCAACTGGCTATGAAGGTTTATATCTTTAATAATTAATTTGAAAGTTTTTTTTTTTTTTTTGCTAGTTTACCCCAATTTCTATTCCAGAACCTTTGTCAAGACTATACAAGCTCCTAACAACATACCATGCCTGTAAGGTCCTTATTTATCTAGGTTGTGGTATGAAGGCATTTACCACTCTTTAAACATGGCTGCTCAAGTTCAGGTGTGTTAGAAACATATACCAACATTTCAGATTGGTCATCTCGAACCAATCACCATGCTGTTGGTAAAGGTGTCAAGGCAGATGTTGATTTTGAAGAATATGTTGATTTGTGAAAATAACCAATACTAATTTACATAATTAATTTACTATGGTGTCATGGAGTATAATTGTTGTATACTCCATAATTGTTTATAAGTAGTAATTGTTCCAAGTTACTTGTCTTAAATTGTGTATTATTGTTATATTGGTAATGTTAGGACAGCATTATGTGGGTGACAGGTAATGCTGAGTGTTCCCACCCTTGTTTATAGATCAGTGTTTCAATTTGACATGGATGGCATCTTGAAACTATGCCACAAAAAATTCTAAAGGCAAAAGAAGGCTGAACTTAGTAATATATATATATATATATATATATATATATATATATATATATATAGTATATGTGTGTATGTATACATAACACAGCACACATGGGCACAGCCCAGTGACGTATCAAGACATACTGAGGAGCTGGATGGTAAAAATGCAGAAATAAAGTCACCAAAAGGGTATTTTGAGTAATTTTATTTAATACCCAGTCAAACTAATTATATTTATATTGGCTAAAACATATTAAATCAAATCTTGTGTTTAAAGGGTTTTAAAAGTAATATTAAATTGTTACACATAGAAATAAAGTTTTTGTTTTTAATCCAGCACTAAATAAATGAACATTAGGAAAAGATTGGGGAGCCATTGTATAAGGAGAGATGGTATTATCTTTTAGTATTTCTGGCAGACTTCAATGCCATGAAAACAATAAACTTTTTTCTAAGTACTATATGCATATAATGTCTCTTACTTTCTTTTCTTTACTATGTTTTTGATCAGGAGGATGTAAGAATGTGCATCACAAAGTCTAAAATCACTTAGAGTTCTCCTGGGTATTTTGCTTGTTTTCATCTAGAGGGCTACAATTGCATGAGCTCAGTGAGACACCAAGCACCATGTACAGCGAGCGATATTGATGGATTGATAAAAATAGTCCAAATGAGTGAGCCACACAGTGCAGCCAACAGCCATGAAAAAGCAAAAAGCATGTTTTTTCAACAAGGGGAAATAGAGATGTCTGTGAACCTTTTATATAGTGTGAGCATTAGCTGTAGCTCACGATCCTGATGCTGGGTGTGAGGAACATCTGTTTCTCAGGGATAGGGCTGATAAATGAAATGGAGGGATCAACATGCCACAAATAAGAGTACTTATCTACAAGCCATCACTGTCATGGTCAAAACTGCAGGAAGATCAAGTGGTACTTTGTTTTAGGACACTTAATGAAGTCTTTTAGCCTTGTGACTTTGACATTTCGGCTTGGAATAAATGAACCTTTATTTTATTCTGAATAATAGCAAAAGCAATAACAAGATTATTCTTTTATGGTAAACTGTGGATCAAATTCTAAGATTAGTGTACTAACCTCAGTAGACATGAGTATGGGGTTAGAGTTAATCAGGTTAGCGGACACAGCTGAATTGGGAATGTAAAAGGAGGTTAATAATAGTGCAAATAACTGCAAAAATTGTATTCAAACTTTTAATATAACAAATATAACAGTCAGTTATTTTTTTTTTCTTTTATTGGATTGAAACAATTCCATCAGTGTGCTCACATACTTTCAAAAAGGTAAACATATTACCGGTACATTGCCTGTCAAAGGTAAAGTGAAGGTTTCTTTTGATGGGAAACCCCCAAAAACTTACCTCCATTTCCTGCTGCTTCATTCACCTGGTGCAGACTTTAAAAGTTCATGTGTACAAGACTGAAACTTACATTTTTTTTATTGAAAGTGACCCACCTTTCCCATTTAAATAAAAAATAAAGTGTCAGCAATAGAATCTGATGAATATTTATCTTTTCAACAGGTGGTGTGTTCTTGAAGAGCTTTTGGTACCAATTCTTTCATCACTTTTTAATGTGTCTGACAGATTGTCCCCCACTTCTGCTGTGGTTTAACCCCCAACACTTGTTTACCATAAAGCAATTTATTTGTCTAGGGGTTGGCAGGAGGAACCACAGCATGTAGCAGGGGGCAAATTATCTGATTTGGCCAGAGGAATCTGTAGCAGTAGCTGTCAAATTCTGGAAGTTTTCATCAATCCTAAGTATTTGTCATCTTCTATTGCAGTATGCTTTCCGCTTTATTTAGTTAGGGAAGCCACTGGGTTGCTTTAAAGCAGAACTCCAGACAAACACCAAACCATGTATCACTAATGAATACTCGCGAATGCAAAATTGTACTATTATGAGGATTGCCCTGTTATCATAGGTGATTAATTGTCCTGTTACTAACTAATATAGAGACATGTAAAGTAGCATTGCTGAACCAGAAAAAAAGTGCATCACCTGCCTGGGTATACATTGTAATAGCTATAATTCACAATACTGGCTGTACAAATATACACACATCAATTAAAACAGTAAACATGTATTGTATTTATTTAGCTGTTTGCCTTGAGTGAAGTTTATTTTCTGTTACAGTAGCCTATAGTAAAACTATTCTATCATGGTAAATAGAGTCCACCACATCAATTAAAGGTGAGAGATAGGGCCTGATTTATTAAAGGATACATTGTCATTTGTGGAATGATCCTGCAAACCTGGAATGGATCTGGTCCAGGATTCATAACATTTGTTAACAAAAAGCAAATTACTTTGAAGAAATCCATTCCAATTTGCTGGATCACCCAGCTTCACTGATGCAAGTGTATCCTCTCCAGCCTTAGAGAGATTAAATAAATGTGTCCCATAGTCTTCAGGTCACATTTTTTTAAGATCATATTTGGTGTATTGCTTTACCAAAAGGTTAGGTTCTGAGGGTTGGTTTTTGAAAGCCGTCTATAGTTCACCAAGTCCTCAACCACTCTAATGACCCGGTTATCATTGAATTGAAGTTTCAATGGTTGCAATGCCTTTTTCTACAGACGTTCGTTGGATCCGCAGTTTTGAGTTGCTTCAGTGTGGTTTACTGCCCAAATCACTTCCATAAACTTCCCAAATGTTCAGTAATTGCATGTCAAAATGCTATTGACACTTCCAGACACCTAGCAGTTGAAAATTGGCATCCAAGACCATTAAAACCATTTAGTTGACAAATGCCCATCTCCCTGGGTAAGAACGCTGTCTGCATTTTCTGCATATCCCCCATAGCTGGGATATCAGATTAGTATTACTTATCAGTATAGAATTGGCAGAGGTCCCGTAACATGGCCGTGTCATGTACACATGTATTTGCTGATCTATGCAGCTAAAACCTCTGTAGGTAAAACAGATTTAGGATATTTTGTGCTGGGCACTCCCTATATATTAATTGTATATTATCCTGCCCATGTACAATCTTCCCTTTTTTTTTTTTTTTTTTTTTTTTTTGTAGGTTTGTCACACCAACAAATTTTACTGCCTTTTTTAATTTCACTTGATTTTTTTTTTTTTTTTTTTTTACTAGTTTCAAATAGATCAGAGTGGTTTCCATATTTGTTTTTCATGAACCATGGTAACACTTTTTCCTTTTCCTCATCCATTTCTGTTCCTCTGTGAAAGTTGCACTGTCATGTCATTCATAGCAGATTTTTATAGCACAGATTCAACCCTCATTTGACTTCTATTTCCCCAGATGGAACACACTCTGCTGGATTCTTTCTACAGTGTTCTGTTAGAGGGAATAGTTCAGAGTGTATCATGTCAAAAGCAAGATCTCTTTGGTCTGCGATATGATGGAATAATGACCTCATGATTTTGTTCCACTGAAAGGATGCAGCACAAGAACTTCACTGTTGGACATCTGCTGGCTGAAATTATATGCAAAATGTAACTTCAAGATGTTAACGAATTCTGAACCCTCTTAGGAAAACAGACTGTTAACTAAGTTGAAAGGTTTTTGTTTTTTTGAATGCCTTGACCCATTTTGTAAGCGTTTTGATTGAAGTAATGGAGGCAAATGCTGAGCGTTCAGATCCGTATTTCACTATAAAAATATTGCAGTACAGCAGGCATTCTTCAGGTCATTCTTGCCTTTGTTATTTTGTCATAGATTTCACAAAGAAATGTAAACAAGCCTAATTGAATTTCACTATTTTATGTTAAATTTCCTTTTAGAATGTGTTTTAATAAATTAACATCCTGTCAGCATTTTGGCATTTTCCAGATACACGGTGTTCTGAAATGTCTGTTCGGAGCATCTGTTTCCTTTCTTGTGGATTACTATACGTATTGTCCTATGCACTATTTTGTAACGATGATGCAGCAGACAAAGTATTTAGGCTGTGCAGTGTTAGGTTGAAAAGTGGATTCAAACACATTGCCTTCTCCAGAACAGATTCATATTCTGAATCGTGTTACGGTGATAAAAGGCTGCTTTTTAGTGCCACTTAGTTTAATGTCTAAAGTTGATTATATATTGTTCTTGAATGAGCACTCTTTCTGCAGATGACTGTTTTAAAAACATGTGTTGCTTTTCATTTGGCAATTGTCAGGAGCTGGTTGTCCAATAAATTATATTGTGCAACTAGCACAGAAAGAATTGAAAGAATTGTAAAATTGGTAATAACTGAAAAAAAATCTTTGTTTTACTAAGTTAATAACTGTAATACAGTTATGAAATTGAGTTTCTTTATTGAAATTAATAGTGGGGAAGTTGGGTGTTTTAATATAATGTTTGTGGCATTCTGGCTTGTTATGCCTTTTGCCTGGGGGGGGGGGGGGTTGTTAACCAAGCTTGTTATTGACAAAAATAACATGGCTCAGCCAACCAGGCCAATGGCCTGTGACAGATGTCATAGTCAGCCAGCCAATTTTTGCAGCCTTAAAGCTTCAAATTTGCTCACCAATAGTAATACCAGACCCTTCATTAGACGTGAGACTTTCTTCAATAGGAAATGGGGCAGTGAGCATGTGTGCCCCTTCTTCTCTCCATAAAATTTCCTTTGGATCTATTTTGCCAAAGAAGCAAAACATATGTAGCCCCCTTCCCGTTTGGCTAAAAAACAGACCCACATGCTCAGGAAATTGACAAAAAAAAAAAAACTTTAAGGTTAAGCTAAACTTGCCAGCCAACTATAAAAGCCATCATAGTCCCCATGTATAATTGGCTTAGCTCTGCTGGTTGTAGTGTTGTTGAATTTGCCTGTCATTGACCTCAGTGGGATTCAAATTTGACTACAAATCAGCCCAAACATTGGGGTCAGTTCGGATGAAATGCCAGCAAACCAAACAGAGGCAAGTTCTACCAACCCTACTTATTTGCATTATTGAATGCAAAGAGGTCCAGGGCATGGCTGTGCAGTCTGGTAGGAATGCCTTAAACATATTAACAGATGAACAGAACTACAAACTCATTGGCAAGTGGCAAGTTCATCAGTTTTTAGTTGCATGCTTGGAGTTCAGGGTTAAAGCTTTGCATCTTTTATTTCTTAATGTCTCATTTCTTTTAAAACCGTCCTTCTGTCATCTCTATTTATTTTTTTATATCATTCCTCTGCAACATAACAAACTCTTGTAGTTAGAGACCTTGGTTTAGAAACCTATGTTAAAAATAAGGTAAAGCCGCGTCGATGCTGTTGTGTTGCTCAGATTGAATCCTCCCTGCTCTTCCCAAGCAGCTTGATAGTTACAGCAGAAGTAATGTTGTGCTTGTTAAACTGTGTTATCACCACATTTCTTGGTTCAATCTGAAATGTGTAAATAAAGTCAGCAGGATGTCGATGGCACTGCCAGATGATGTCTCCATGCAGCAGCATGAGTAGGCTTGTCTCAGCTGCTCAGACTTTTTCAGTGGAAGGAATAATACGGGGTGAATTTGGTCAAAAATTGTGTGTGTATGTGTATATATATATATATATATATATATATATTGATTGCACACATACCCACTTAAACATCACCAATCAACAACATTTTATAACCCATTTACTGGTATAATAATAACTTGTATTTATACAGCACTGACAAATTAAGCATTGCTTTACAAAGTCCATAGTAATATCACTAACTGTCCTTGAGTGGGGCTCACAGTCCAATGTCCCTACCATAGTCATATGTCATTAACCCAGTCTTAGACCAAATTTTTAGGGGGAAGCCAAATAACCTCTTTGCATGTTTTTTTGGAACCTGGGATTAAACCAAAGGAAACCCACTCAAACGAGGGAAGAACATACAAATCCCTTGCATCTATGTGTCCTGGCTGGGACCTAGAGCTGCAAAGGCGAGAGTGCTAACCACTGAATCAACAATACCCACACAGTACATCTTCTTACAATGGCACATGTTACTGGGGTAGGATATATTGGGCAGCAAGTTATTATTCAGTTCTTCAAGGCAAAATAATACAAGAAGGAAAAATAGGTAAACTTTGATATCTTTGGCATGGGCCAAATGATGGTTAGAGAATTGGGTCATCTCTAAACCTGCAGGTCTTGTGGGGCAAGTATATGGTGGAAAAAGTGGCATTTTGCTTTTTATATCTGCCAGAATAACCTAATTAATTATCAATAACAAGAGTTACTACCTGCCCCCCTAGATTATAGCACAGTAGGCATGCGAAGGAGTGAGAACTGAGAAGTGTGCAGAATTTGACTACTAGTACTCCAAGAGCTAAACATAATACTGGAAAGCAGACTGACCCTTTACGGTAGCTGGCTTATCCGGTGAATGTAACATTACATATTATATGCTGCTTTTACAACTTTATTTTTTGCTATCATTTTTTAGGAGTCTGAGAAAAAGAGCATCAGGGACAGAATTCAGATGGTACAAGACATTGTTATCACAGTTCAGAATATTTTAGAAGAGATTGCAAGCTTTGGAGAGCGAATCAAAAAGTAAGTTCAACTCTTCTAAACTCAAGCTTTTAAACTCTTAAAAAAAATTACCTCTGCATCCTTTATACTAGTAAAGTCTACAAAATACCAACAGCTTACAAGTGCACCCTCTCTTCTGAAGTTACAGGGAGCCATTGTTGTCTATGTCATCTAGGGTTTATAGGGGTTGCCAGGAGTTCCTTGAGCTGTAGCTGGCAGAACTACCATGTGCCTGCATATTGTGGGGTTTAACAACACTTTACGGTGCTACAATTATAACCCCAAAATTCTTTTTAACTGTTTATCTGAATTGAATTTGGACCACTATGGTAAGAGGAACATTCTTCACGCTGATCATCAATTTGAGGTGCATTTTTCCAATAATGTATTTTTAAGGGTTCCTTGGGGATATTAAAGATTGAGGAAGGCTGCTCTAAAAATTGCACTATTTCTCCGTTTTTCTGAAAGTTGCAGCAGGGCTCCCAGGCTCCTGCTTAGTTTTCTTTTGTGGATAATTTGGTGTTGCTTGCATTGTTTCCAAATCATAGACTAACGCTCTGCAGTTTAGCAAAGTGTTGTGAAAGGCGTATAAATCCACTTTGGGCATATTATGGTAGATATCTTTTTGGTCATATTTGCAAGCAACTGGATATGGTGAAACATTTAGGTGTCTATGAACACACATTTTCAATCCGTACACAGTTAGTTAACAAAGTCCGGCACAAAAAAGAAAAAAAACAATAACTGGGTGTTAAAGGTAAATATAAATACGGAATTTGATGTTGCATGGAATGCTTCTAAATATCCGAATACTACAGGTGTTGCTCCTACTTTAACATGTTAGAAATAACTACCACTTCCTCTACTCCCTATTAATTAAGTTCTGTATATTACAAAACCCCCTGCTAGATATTTAATGGCTCCTGTTTGTGCCTGAATTTTCTTTTGTTTAGGCTTTGTGCCCGCTTGTCCGAGCATTTCTAAAGTGGTTCTAAAGACATTCAAGGAAAAATACTTTGCAACCTTTTTAAACTCCCCAGGAGCCTGGTTGAACTCCCTCCTGATTACACAGTGCGTCTCCTGGTCAGCATGCAGGCAGTTTATTTTGAGTAAAGTGTTGTGCCATGGGGCTTTGAATGAGTGAGCTACCGTGAAGCAGCAAGTACAGTACAGAACACTTAAATGGTTGTGGGAGGTGGACCAGCAACTAGAAACTGCATGAGATCTGGAGCACCTGCTGATAATGTGCAGACTGTGATGTTTATAGGTGGTGGTATCTGCACATTGAGTGGAGAAACACACAAGGGTACTCTGTTAAATGTTCTATATTTTGTATGTACGATTTGTTATATATTGATACTTCATGCAGAGTGCTTGGAAAGAATACTTCTTAGGGTGGCCTTACAAAACTCAATAATTGCAAGTATTTTAATACATTAAAACCTTGGTTGTGATAATTAAGGATTGACAAAGTGTTGGCAGTATCCATCTCAGAACTATTTGGAGATTTTGTCTAAACCTATTTCTCCATTGAAAAGTGAACAAACATTTACTGCACATGGACTACAGAAGGATATTGGCTGAGCTAGGGATAATGGTTCTTTGGACTGCAGAGGAATTTTCTCCAGATCTCCATTTTCAAGAAGAGACCTAGAGGTTGATTTAATAAAATAGTTTAGGCTGTTGAAGCTTATTTTTTTATGCACGTGATTGGATATTCTATGCAATGTGATATATATGCATACCCTATATCAACTGGTTATTACACATTATAGCTACTGGACAAAATTAGGGTCTCTTTACCCTTGGTACTGGGAGAGAGGTTAGGGATCCAGCAGTCCTAAAATAGATGCCATTAGTGAAATTTTCTTCATTACCAAATTCTATTAATAACATCATCAATATCCGAGTCATTATTATTCAGACAATAAATGCACAGAGAAAAAAAATATTAAGGGACTAGTAAGGACTATCCTGTCCTTAACCTAAAGATGTTGCATATCTTACCCTTGGGGTATCAGACATGTACCAAAACACAATTTTATATGTCTAAAGCTATTTAACAAGTGGAAGTTGGAAGTTGTGTACCCTGTATTTTTTATACATATATATTTTTTTGCAGCACGTTTAACTGGAGTGTTCCATTCCTGTCTCTGCTCGCCTGCTTTATACTTCTTGTCGCAACAATTCTTTTGTATTTCATACCTATAAGATACATCATTCTGATATGGGGTAAGTGGCTTACATTGTATTATAAAATGGAAAAATCCAGTCTATGGAATTTCTACATGTGAGTTTTAGATAGTTCTGTATAAGATGTAACAGTTGTGGACCTTATGGTCAATGTAGTTTAGAACATCGGTCACCAACCTTTCAGACCTCACAGACCACTAAATTCATCATTTTAAGTCCGGCGAATCATTAATATATTAAAAAAGATAAAAAAATTTTAAAAAATAATGATTTAATGATAATAATGACCTTCCTAATGGTGCCTGACGAGGACTGTGCAGGCTCTGATTCAATGATCAGTTCATGGTTAAGTGAAGTATTACTATTGTTACTATTATTATTAGTTGCGTTATCTTCGGTGTTAATAAAGAAATGCAAAGTATTTGTTTGCTTTTTCTCACTTATTATGGGTTTTTCATTGGAATCTCATTGAATCTCATTCAATTTAGGACTACATTGATGTCACGCTGCACCTCCCTTGTTTTTCTGTTTCTAGTACAGTTTAAATTTAGTGCAAAATAACAGCAAAATGTGTAATTCAGAATATAAGAATTTATTATAATTTTATTTTTGTTTTACTACAATTAAAACATAAAAATTGCAAATAATTTCCAAATTTTTCTGAGGACCACCAAAATTTTCTTGCAGTTGGTGACTGCTGGTTTAGAACACTTTGGAATAAGGAAATGGTTTGAAGGAGAAAGTAGCTTAAATATCTTGACAGTGGTGGAGAACATAACAAATTTAATGTTAAACATTTGCATCACCATCAACATACACCATCCAATCGTGTGCAAGTAAAATACTTTTTTTTATTTTTCCTTGAACATAATTGCTTTTGCAAAGTGTGTTTTCACCACATTCTATACCACCTAAGTGCCTATATTTCTTAAGTAAATAACCCTAATAACAGTGACTCAAGTGAAAGTCAATCATAAATGGTACTTCCTATTTTACAAGGAAAACCAATGAATATAGTTAATAAACTATTAACTTTTACCTTCATAATAAAAATTAATTGGACTTTTTGCATGTAGAAAAGGAATTTGGTTGCAGTATTAGAGCTTTCTAAATAGGTAAGAGGTTAATTGATGACCAATGTTTGGGAATGACCACTGTGCATTTCTATGAAAGAAAGCACAGCAGGCTGCCGCTTGCTCATCCCTCCATCCTCCCCTCTCTATAAAACAAAACAATGCTGTGTGTACAGTTCTCGCCTATTCATTTGTCATTTGGAACAATCATGAAAGATTGTTTTTAGCAACAAGTATCTGATGTCTGCACAAGGCTTAGTGGGCCACTGTGGGCACTGTTGGTAATTAACTTCTGAGCTAGAAATGGACCAGATTGTCACCCTCTTATTTGAAATTGGGAGCTAGTAGCCTCAATACATAGATTTCTGAGGGCCATTAACACAGTTTAAGTGTACTAAATCAAGAAACCATGCTATACCTTTAATGGCATCTTCTCATTTTCAGACCTAGCTCAACACTTTTGCAGTAATAAGCAGTGATTTCTGATGATTTGGGTTCCTGGTTACCATACTTCTCAGAATGACATTACTTTTAGCTGTTTTTATGTATTGTAAATTAGTGCTTGTCTACCTAACACAAACCAACCTTTTTACTAAGAATACCAGCACAATTGCACAATGTGAACCACCCTGGCATTAAAAAAAATCTGCAAAGACTCCACAAGCAGTCTTTGTACCATTTGCCTAATATGCATGTGGTGTGACATGGCTGTTTTCACACTGATGGATCTAATGAGATTTTTAAAATGGAAGTTAAATATTCCAAGAGCTCAGGTGTAAATCAAAGTGTAGTAAGCTGAATGTGTTTTCTTTTTCTTCATTTTCGTTCTGAGAAATTAACATGTGACCAGCATAGAAACGGAACACCAGGCTTTCACACTCATTCCTAACCTGCGAATTTGCTCATACTACCTTGGCTGATGTGCCGGCATTCATTGTGTCTCAAGTAAGAATAAGCTCAAATTGATTTTTCTTCACAGGCATCAATAAATTTACAAAGAAGCTTCGGAACCCATATGCCATTGACAATAATGAGTTTCTGGATTTTCTCTCCAGGGTACCATCGGATGTTCAAAAGGTACGTGTGTCTGTATGGTATATATATATTACATATATATATATATATATATTCAAAGTTCTCTCCCCTACCTAAAACATTAATACAAAATCTGATTTCTCACATTTGATAATTAACATGTACTTAGTGGACACTGAATATTCATTAGTTAGAAGACATTGTCTTACCAAAATGCTGCATAAAGAACAATATATCTAGCAGGATTAAACAGTAGCATGTTGTAATTTGAAAAGCAAAGGAAAAAAACACAAAAGAGTGGGTATAAAATGTCTTTGCTTTTAGCCATTACCAGTTTTGCTTTATGTTCTATTTTCGCTTTCTGAAAGAAAAAAGTGCACATTAAAGAAGCTTGGTCCAGATCGCTTTGAACCCTTTGTGTTTTATGTTCACTACGACACACCATCATAGCAAGCTAAAATTTCAAACTATGCGTTTTAGGGTGGTGTGAAAACCTTATTACAGTAAAGTGAATGGCAATATATGGCAAACACACTTAAACTGCTATAAACGCGTATGTTATAATTAGTGCATTATATAAGCCATATGTTTATACTGCTCATTGCCTCCAAGAAGAAAACGCAAATAAAACTCAACATGTATTTTGAGTTTTATTAACTTTTAATGCAACACATGTCTTTGAGAAAAAAAACTTGTGAATTTTTCAACATAAAGGAGTGAAAAAGTCCAAATTTAAGCTGTTCCGCTGTTATTATCTATCAATGAACATCAACTAGCAAAACAATGGGATCGATTTATTAGAGTAATATAGGATGTCCACTTACCACAGCAAATTTATCCATTCCAAGAGTATTAGTACTTTGCTTAGTGAAGCTTTGCTGACTTCAGCCTTTCAATCATGTGCAAGCAAAATACTTTTTTTGCTCATGTTTCCTAACATGATTGGGTTCCCTTTGGAAGCTAATTTTTATTACCACATCCACAAAGTACAATGAAAAATCCTAATAATTTACTTTGATAAGTGAAAAACCTAAACTGTTTTAGAAAACTAACCAAACCTTTATATTGTCTTGAAAATCTTTGTGGATTTCCACCATAAAACACAAAGGCAGTAACCTGTAGATTGTAGAATTTTTGTTGAGGAAAACACAGCCCAATTTTCTTAGGTTATAAAGCCATAGATAGCCTTGATAATGAATGTATTAAGTACTATCATTTCCACATGTCAAGTTCCTCTGTGTGATCAGCTTGAAGTTCCACCTCGTACACCAAGCAGTGCTGGCCAGATAGAGAAATGAAGCTGTTAATGGATGTAACCACAATTTGCTAAGCCAAAGTGTGCTATTTATGAATTGCAAGTGCTGCGTATCCATTAAGTATTGCATGCCTGGTTGCAGTCACTGGTTAAACCTTTTGTCATTTTAATTAAAAAAAGAAATCAATTGATGCTAGGCAGCCCGTAGCACATCACACTAGCACAGAAATTCACTTAGATATATCGGCTTTCTCTGGCATCTGGTAGAGGTGCCAGATTGGAAACCCATGCCTGATATTTATTCAGCAGCTCCTTCCAGTCAACACAAGAGCAGATCATGTCACACGTGCTGAATATTTTTGAGGGTATTCTGTCCAGCTCATAAATGCCTTCTATTCTTGCCTGCTAGCTTCTTTCTCCTTTGCCTATGAGCTGGCCCTGTCCATAGCCAGCCATAGAGCCTGGTATTGCTCATCTGGAACTGTTCCAGAGGGAATGCACAGCTAAACCAGCAAGGGTTAGCTTATCAAGTTACATGGCGCACCTCATGTAATGAACTTGTTGTTAGTATGCTTTTCTGCTTGTCATCCTTATTTATAGGTTTGTACTAAGGCTTTTACATTCCACTAATGTGCATTTTTTTGTATGCTCTCTGGGGGCTTTTTAATTCACTTGTGCAGTGCGTTGTAATAGCCTTAACTCAGTAAAAAGGACACCTATTTGCCATTTCTAAAATCTGTTAGAAGCCCCTCTGCCTCATTAAAATAAGATCCACACTTAATATTTGCTCATGTAGAAGTTACTCCATTCTGGCTACCAATTAATTTTCAGTGTTCTCATGTTTAGAAAATGATTCATTACTCAGAATGTTCCGTAGATTCCTTGAGTGTCTCCTTAGGGAGCTATTATCTCACTCCGTAGAAAGCTTCAATTACTTAATAGCAAACGTCATGTCTGTTTACTTTTACAGGTGCAGTATGCTGAAATAAAACCTTCCAGTAACCAAGGTGCCCTTAGGAAGAAGCGAACTGGCTTGTAACGGAGTCCATTATCTGAGTTCTCGGTTTTTATCCAAATAATATCATACACTAACTCATCACAGCCAGGACTGTACTCAGAGAAGAACGGTGTAGGGGTGCTGGTAACCCCCTAAAAGTTTTTTTTTCATATTATTAAGAAACCAAATAGGCTTTCTGACAGGCTTCAGATTAGTCTACTTTATAGAGATTTGCCAATGACGATCAGGTATGACGCTCTAAATGTAAAGGAAGGACAATGTAACAGTCATATGTCTTTTGAAAAAGTTATGGTAAATTGTATTTTTGTTCTTCTGGTGGGGGTACAAACATATAAGACTGTTTGACAAAGGCCTTAAAACTTTCATGTGATGGACCCTGCCATTAGAATGCTCAATGTGCTACATTTCTCTGTTTCTGATTTACCTGCATTATCCTGTGTTTGCTTTTGTCCAGAAAGCACAGTATATAACACAGCTTTAACTGTTTGATTTCATATTTCTATATGTGTAAAATATTGTTGAATGAGAAACTAGTGGTGCTACCTAAAGCACCAAGTCTCATTTCCAGATCCATTTTTAGAAAATGGGAATGATGTTTGGTTTACTGTAGCAACACCACCTTTTTATATCTAGTTTTTCAAACCTTTCTTATCAAGATCTCCTCATGCTGCATATATGTACATACTATAAAACATCTGTACCAAATTTAAAAAAAAGTTTGCATTTGCACCTTACTGCCAAACTGTATATAATGTTGTAAAATATAGAAGTATTTTTATATAATCGATTTCTAGCACTTTTCCGCACACTACAGAAATCTTATGAAGATATTTTTCTAATTTTTGTCAGGGTTTGGAAACACTCACTAGTTTACAGGCCATTTCTTTTTAGAAAGATGGCCCAAGAGTTAAATATAGACCAAAAAAGCACAACCAACCAACCAAACGACTTTGAAAGTAAAACTGTGGCATTATTAAAATGTTTAAAGATGTAATTTTGTGGTGTTCTAGAACAGTTGTCATATTTGATTTATAAGAGGCCAGTCCATATATATATATATATATATATATATATATAGCATATCCATATGGTAATAAAGACTCCTTGGAAGTTTGGTAGGAATCTGATGATCTGAGTCAGTACCTGGCATTTTGTATATCCAGGACACTCGGTGAGAACTCTGTGCCATAATTCCTGTATACTTGGGAGCTTTTGGTGCTTGAGCAACTCTTGTTACATGCCCCATAACACCATAATATAGAATAAAACATATATGGTGGAACACCTCTTCATTCAGGAATTTAGAAAGGAATTTGCCGATATCAACTGGCCTTTAATTAATATCCTATTTAAGTGCTGCTAACCTTGACAAATACTTACCTTTCTCTTTAGTCCAGTAATCTCTATGCTGCACCACCTTGGCTCCACACAGATTTTTCTGCTTTACTATCAGTGCTACAGTCCCATTCATTGTGAATAGTAATCTGTACTCTGCTGGACCACTGGAGGCCACCGTGTGTACAGCTAACCTAAAGAAATGAAGCCACAGTGCAATTGAGCATTGAATGAAACACCTGGGTGGAATGCTTTTGTTAGAAAGGTTGTGTGGTGCCAGGCAGGGTCCTACACTAAGGATCCTTGGATCAACAAGGAAGGCAAGTATATGTCCAGGTAGGTAGCACTCAGGAATAAAGGATTAATGAACATTTGTTCAATGGTACAATTGTCCTGTACAGATATTTCACTAATATAGTCCCTAAGAGACTCTATAAATTATCAGCGATTTATCCTTTCTGTTTCTACTAACAACTAAAATATATTGATTTTGAGTGAACTGACCAGTAATTTAGGCTCATACATGTTGGTTTACCATTCTTAACTTGACCCAATCCAATTTAGGACTTTAATGTACCACAAATTGAACAAAATATACAAGGTCTTGCTCAAGTTTGTTAAAAAAATTTAAATTCTTCTTATTCAATTATGATTTTGCCATATATTGTCCCATGCCGCAAAAGAAAAATCTATTTTGTTCCTAGGGTGAAAAAAGATCAGTATTTCAAATCCTTTCAAATCCTTTCAAGGTCACAATGTCATAACTTTCTGGATGTATACTTCTTTTGTAGAACATTATCAAAAGGCATTCAAAAATTGTGAAATGCTGCATGTGCCAAAGTTTAATAATTGTATGTATTGAAGAGGAATATGTCTTTTAATGTCTACATAATTTATAGTTGTGTAAAATTGTCTAATAAATATTTCTTTTTAGATGTACGTCTGCTTTACAGTTAAGCATCAATCACCCATTTTTGTTTTTTTTTTCTTCTTTAATTGTTGAGACTAGCTGGAACCACTTTCATAGCATTTATATACGACTATGAATTTAACCCAGGTACGTTTTAGTTGTCTCTATGCATAGGTAATGTGTAAGCTTTAGCATAAAGCCATCTGATTTTTTTAGCTTACATGTAGTGTAGTTTTTAAAATTAGATAAAAAAAAATTCTGTTTCAGATTTTGCTATCAATGAAAGTTTAATTCTATTTTTTGTTGGCTTCCTACGATTGGACTTCTAATGTCTGTTGGCTTTGAGTAAAGAAGATGCAGCATATTTTAATTTCAGAACTGAGCAATACAAGGTAACGTGGCTCTGACATGGGGCGGCAGTTTGTGTTAAAATTAAAGTAAGCTAATGCAATCGTGGAGGCTCCCCAGTTACTTTCAATGGAAAGCTATGGAAGTTTATTTCAGGTGGCCTTTAAATCAAGTGAGTATGACTAGGAAGTCTTTCTACAAGAGGACAGATCTTTTGGAAACCTAAAATGTTCTTCAGTGGTCTTCAGCAGGTTACACGTTGACAAACACCATCTTGCTTTTATGACACTGTTGATACAATATTGCTTCTATGGCCCACGTTGTCTCCCGTCATCATTACAACCATATGCCTGAAGAGAAAGACTTTCACATAAATTTTCATTTCAAATGGGAAGATTTCTTGAAGATCCTTAATACTTGGAGTTCAAACATGGCAATGAACAGTGCAGAAGAACATTTTCTAACTTATGACTGTAAAACCACATTCACATCTGAAGTAAAAATGTTCGTTATTTTTAACTCATTTACACATAGTCCTGATTGGTGTTTTCTTCCTCTTGGTTACATTAATATTGGTTACAGTCTACTCATTTTAGGGTGTAGTTTTATTTCTGGTTAGAATTATATTTTTTATATCAAATAAAATGAAAAGTTGTATATTTTCTTTGAAATGCACTAAATACATGTGATAATGTCAAATTTTATTAAAAGAAGAAAGTAAAAACAAAACTGTGCCTTTATTATTAAAAAAACAAAAAAAAACATAAAACATAAAAAAAAAAACTGTTTTGTGTCAAGAATATACAGTTTACGTTAAATACTTGTAATGCTAATGGGCTAATAATCAGCTATAATTTAATATACTATAAAGTCATATGCCAGTTGTGTGCTTTGGCATGTTTCAAAAGAAAAAAAAAAACATGAATTTAATTTCCCAACAAACTTGACAACCTGTTGGCAGCTGGCATTTTAATGCTCATACAATGGAGAACAATAGAAGTTTTCATTTAAAACAGAGCTGGGTAATGCATTTCACAAAAGTATTTATGCATAAGGCTCGAAGTAAAGTGGTTTTACAGTGTTCGTTATTGGCTAATTTGTATTTCCTTTATGTTTTAGGAGCTTATGATTTCCCTTATCAAAAAAACAAAAAAATTGCAAAATTCTCTAAATCATTTGCTTTTTGTTTTTTTTTTTACTAAAACAAGGTCCTGTCAAATGTAATCTGTCCATCACCACATAGTCATAGTTTTTTTGCCACAAACACCATAACTCATGTCCTCATTTTGTTTCCTTATTCAAGACCTAATGCTGCGAACAAACTCTAATTATAAACAGAATCCCTAACATGCAATACCAGAAAGAAAAAAAACACGCACAAATGTATTCCGATTCAATACTAGACATTTATCACTGCCAGTCTAGCTTTTCATAGTTCTGATAGTTTCCATGCATTGTTAACAATGATTGCCACCTAATTAAGTCACATGTGTCTGCTTGTTATATGGAGAAAGACATCCAGAGTCTGCTTCTACTCCACCCTTCACTCATTAACAATATTTCCTTTAGGATTACAGAGAGATCACAGATGAGTAGGACACTGCAATGAATAAAAATTCAAATATTTTAAAATTAATAGTAATATACATGTCATGTGCTATTATATTATATTAAAACATTATGTATATCTATCTATCTATCTATCTATCTATCTATCTTTTATTACAGTTTTTACAATTTTTTTTTTGCCCTAAGCATACCTAGGCTAACAATAATCCTGTTATGGTCAGACTCATTTGCACTTCAAGTATTTGTCATCTGATGAATATTAATAAAACATTTTACATTACCAGTAATAAACACCGTCCCCTGTGGTTAATCACCCAAACCAAACTGCCTTTTTTTCTTGCTATATATATATATATATATTTCTAAAATATAGGGATATATAGGAGGTGCAGTTAAAGTTCAGTAAAAAAAAAAAAAATCCAAGGTAACCCCAAGTATTGTTTATTCATATATGATTATTATATTCATATACTTGGACATATTCTAGTATGACAATGCCAGGATATTTTGGGCTCCAATTGTGAAAGTGGTTGAGGGAGCATGAGACATCATTTTCACACATAGATTGGCCACTACAGAGTCCAGACCATAACCTCACTGAAAGCATTTGAGATGTGCTGGAGAAGACTTTGGGATGAAGTAGACAATATAGAAAAAAATGGTAACAATTCTAAAACATACAGTATAGAAAATAGAGGCAGAATAAAAGAAAATAATCACAGAGCAGGAGGTATAGAGAAAAGGGACGAAATGAAAATAGACAGTAGACAGTTGGGTGAAACGTGGTAAAAGAAAAGAATTTAGCTAACAGTATAGAAGAAAGTAGTTAGATAAATAAATGAATAACATGAAACAAACAGCACAGAGAATTAAGGCTACAAATAGGTAGAAGTAGCGAGAATAGAAAAGTAAAAAAACAAAAAGTTAAGCTGGCAAAAACCCATAGATTGGACAGTATAAAGGAAAATATGAAATAAGCATTGAGTAGGCAGCGTGGGGAGATAAAGCAAAGGACTAGAGAGAGATAAAAATATCTAAAAGGGAAGCAGAGACCAGAGAACGGCAAGTTGACAGATACAAGCTGGCATTATGGATGAAATGGGTAAATAGAATAGAGCAGGCAGTATGAAAAATATGTATGAAAGCCTAAAGCAGGTAATATAGAGTAAAATAATTTGGAGAGAATTACGGTAAGGGGAGCTTTCCTTAAAGGTGGAAGGAAGACTAATGTAGTGTTCAAGAATGTCCTTTCAGCCCCATAGATGGTGACCTATTGCAATCCTATTCTTACTTGTTTTGGCTAATGTTCAGGAAATCATTACATTGTATACATGTATATGGTCCCATGCTCTGTATCATATCCACACTTTACAATATTCTCAATAAACTTTCCTGTAAAGAATTAGTTGTGGAGTACAAAAATAAACCTCACCATGAAACCTGTCCAAAAAAAGAAACCCAAGGCTGAGAACAGAGCTTGATCTATTTGTGAAGGTTACATTTGTTCTTACACTGTGTTCTTTCTATACTTTACTGACGTTTTAATGTATCTGTCACAAAACACCTTTCATATCATGCGGGTAAATAATTTCCAAACCAATAGTACCATTTCATTTTCTTACAGTAGAAATGTCTTTTCTTTACCTGAATGCCACTTTCTAATGTTACACGGACCGCACCATGTCTGTTTATTTACAATGATCATGAAACAGTATCTGAAAGAGCTGCTCCTAACCTCTTTCATCCCATTTACCAGCATAAGAACCCATTTAGACCTTGAAGGCCCAGAGTCAAAACTGCCTTGTGGCTTTTAGTACATTCCCAAGACGGCATGCAGCAATTTTTCAAACAAGTCTTCACTCTTCACACTCCACGCTCAATGAACTGAAACTGTAGCATGCCTTTAGTGTTTTTTTTTTAAACACTACACAATGTTGTGGTGGGGATTATCCACTTTTGTGGTAGTAGTTTGGATCAGGTTTCTCTTATGACAAAGCTCAGGGGAAATCCAATGGAAAATGCATTAGAGGACATGCTACAGCTGACTTCTTTTTTTCTTAGTAGTGCAGCCTCAAGTTGGAGATACTGTATTTACCACTGTCTTGGTATATAGTTTTAAGTATGAGCAGAACAGCACAACCAACAACTGAAGTTAAGCTGTGTGTGGCAGAATATCAATGACCTACACTCCATTATTCCTAAATTAACCCTAATCCTTACAGCTAATCTCTAGTGACAAAAAGTCCTTCAACCCACTGCAGGAGTTATCAGTTCATTTTCTCCTGAGAAATGAAAAATGAGATTATATTCCTGCCTAATCTTTTTCTTACCCAACAGCTGGCTCCCCTCCGTAGTCTGGTGCTTTGGAATGTTGGTTGACCCTTGGTGTCCTTCCATATCAGTGTTTCCTAACCATTTTAACATGGGGAACCCCTTGAAATATTTTCAGGTCTTCAGGGATCTGCTACTGTAAATAATATATCTACAACTTACAGTATAATAATGTGGTGGATAAATGGAAGAAAGACTCCATTACACCACTGGCCATTGAAAAGAATGTCACCATTACAGATAGCCAAAAAGATCATTGGTATTTGTTAAACTGACTTGAGTCACAAAATGCTCATTGCTCAAGCAACCCCTAGCCTCTGGAGGAACCCTGGTTGAGAAACACTGTTCGATATAACGGTCCTACATTGTATTGGAATGAAAGAGCTGCCACAAGTTAGGCCGTGAAGGTGAGAGGCTTTAGAGGACCAGTGGCATGAACACGAGGTAACCTGCAGAATAAGATAGGTATATCACCTTTTTCATCATACCGTAGGCAAATGAGTGGGAATGTGAGCACACTGCAAAAGTAAAGATACCTGTCCCTGCTCCTTCACAAGGGTAACTATCTTCTCCCTCCTTTTCTCCTGCATTTAGATCTTTGAACATCTTGATTGTCCAGGCGCAGATGACGTAACTCCCCCTCTGGTACACCCCTTAGAGGATTAGTTCCATTTTAAACCTGAACCTGTTCCTTGGCTATTTTAGTTCCAATTTAAGCCTGAACTTTTTGGCCAACACAATATCTTCTAAACCCTATCCTTGGTACTAAACTTGACCTTACAGTGTACCTGTGATGTAGGCTGTCGATGCTGAACAATAATCAGGCAGTAAGCATTCTAAATAATGCAAGCCAGCTGTATTTATTAGAACCAGGTCAGCAATGGCAATTTACATACTGTAGTCTCTGATAGTGATAGATATTAAACTCCTTCTATCTCCCCTGAAGACATTTATTTGTTGGTAAGCTGTGACCTAATTCTATTTTGTTTTTAGGGTTAGATGTGCATTAGGGCAATCCTGGACATTTTTCAATGTAATGCTCAGTGATTTCTGGAAAACCTACAGAAAAAATTTCGGAAGGCTTCTTTGTATGCTGCTTTCTCTGATTGCCATTTTAGACTGTACAACCTTCTTAACAATAACTCTGTGCCTTAACATATAATGCCTTCTATAGGGATGCAAGGAGGTAGAGTCAGGATTTATAAGGGTATAATTGTAAACTATGCAATGATTTGTAAATTGAATTGGGTATTCCTCAAAGCTCAGGATGGGGGAAGCTAAAAGAATTTGCACATTTGCAATACTTGAAGATATTTTTAAATTTAAAATGGAGGCAAACCATGGCACTCATTTATTTTTTTAAAAAAATCAGAATCAGAACAATGAATAATAATTAGTTGTGGTAGGATGCTGCATTTTTTGCATATGTTCTGTATTTAAAATGATAGACTGAATATATTTTGTATGTGACAGGTCTGCTTTATTTTTTCTTGCAAGTACAGTTTTACCCTGACATGGAAATTCTCTTGTAATCTTTATTCTGGTTTGACATACACTGGAGAACTAATCAACTCCTTATCATAAAGAAGGTTTCCTCATTCTTTGGGATAAAAATGTTATATTAGTTGCCAAGTTTAGTATCAGAAACCACAACGAGCTCATCTTTTATTTTTGGGTGACTCTGAAACTAGACGTAATCCTTGCTTTTAATTACTAGTCCACTTATCTGGTATGTACATGCAACAAACATAAATGGAGCAATGTGCTTAAAAGGCTTTCTAATGCTTTGTTTCCTGAGCGTTTATCATTCCTTGCATTGCTTCACATACATGAACTGAGAAGTGGGTTGAATTTATTCTTGGCTCTATCCAGCTACACAGATTTTGCTCAGAATTATCTTTTATGGAAATGTTACAAGTTAAAAAAAAAAATCCTTCTTGTGCTTTCTCAAAGTGATCATAGTATAGTGGTCACCCTACAGGATTGTAGAATATACGTAGTAGGTCATAGTAGTAGTTTGGCATTTGCTGTCTGTTTTCAAATTAACCTCTGATAAAAGATTTTTAATTATAAAGATGGCAATACCTGCAATTTAATCTATTTCTTTAACTGTAGTTTACAAGGAACTCTGTATAGTATTAGAATCTGCTCTTTAAAAATCTCTACTGTTCATTTCTAGTTAAAACACTGACTTAACTAGTTGTAGCTGTGAAAAAAAATAAAAACTTTGGATAAAATTGATCAACCGACTGCAGGCACAACCACTGAGATCCAGTGAAATTCATCACTGGCTTTAATCAAAGAAAATTGAGTTGTTTGGTATGGATTCTGGCCATTCCTACCATAAGATAAGGGGGAGTTTTGTTTCTGTTGGGAAAGTCCTGTGGGCACCAGTAAGAAGAGATTTCAGACTACTGTTCTCCTAAATGTTTTATGCTACAATGGACACATTGGGCCTGATTTATTAAAGCTCTCCAAGGCTATCCAACACTTTCATTAGTAAAGCTGGGTGATCCAGCAAACTAGGAATGGATCTGGTCCAGGATTCAAAATATTTGTTAGCAAATAACAAATGGCTTTGAAGAAATCCATTCCAGGATTGCTTCATCACCCAGCTTCACTAATGAAAGTTTATCGTTTCCAGCCTTGGAGAGCTTTAATTAATCAGCCCCAATGGATCAAATTTATAAACCTGTACCAGCTAATTCAGCAGGGTTCAAGAGTATTGCAGAAACCATCATTGTAGCTCTGGCAATAAAGGACGGTAACACAATCAAGAGGCCTATGTTCTAATTTAGCTGTGGCATCAAAATGGCATCAAAATTTTCTAATGGGGTTCTGAAACTCTGAAAACAAAATTAATAATTATTTTAATAATTAATTAAAATTACAAAAAGCGGTAATCCAGAGCCACACTCAGGGTGGATTGGAGGGCTTACTTGGTCCTCACCAGCGTCCTTCAGTGATGCCGACCCGCCATCTGTGTCCACTTGTCCCGCATCACCAGCGTTTGAATTTGAGGATGCGAGGCCAGGGAATGCAGATGACGGACAGGCATGCGACGTGTGTGTGAAATTTAACATTTTTAAAATATTAAATGTACCGCTTTGACATTTAAAAATACTAAAATAATCATACCACCAGGGAGATTAATGTACATCACAAGTTTCAGTAATTTTTGGGGATGTCATCCTGACATTGTAAACATCATAGAAAACGTTAGGGTGCAAGTGGCCCGACAAAATGGCCTAATATTTCCTAAGCATTACATAAGAGATTATTATATATGGTGATTATCCATGCCTTTAAGAATTCCTCATCAGGTTTAACAGCTGACAATGGTCAACATGTATTAAGTGCTATTCGTACCTGTTTCCAAATGTAAACGCATTTAAATGCAAACTAGAAGAAAGTAAATTTCCTATTGCTTTTTAACACAAATTTTATGTTTTTTCTTTTTTTCTTATACCAGAATATAATTATATGCATTGTTTTTCTTTATTTTCTGAATGGCTGGTCTGCCAAAAATTACAGCTTCGTTACACTCATAATAACGTTTGGTGTACACGAGATTATAAAGGTGTAACATTTAATCATTTTTCTGTATTTTTGCTTGTTAACTGTTATGTTATTACCCAATTGTAACCACTTATTTTGTTTGTGCATACAGTGATTTTTTGAGCTAGTTTCTATTGATAATAAAGAATCTTGCATTTTACCAGGCTTTGGAACCCCAATATGTGAACCTTCAAATTAAAACAAAGAAAATGGCAAAGTAGTAGCACAGCTATTTTAAGGCTAATTCGTAATGCTTATAATCAGCCTACTAAGCTTTAACTTAGTAGTTTTATTTGTATTTGGGATTTGGTTACCATGAATAGGACTTCAGCATTTAATCTAGATTCAATTGTTAGCTGTCAGTCTTGACATTTCTGTTTTACTTCAGTTTAGCACCTGCTTTGAGGTTCTGACAGCGTTACCACATTGTTTGAACTTTACCTGCCCTGGTATCTGCTTGTCTATAGATTATACCCTTGCCCATCAGTTTGGTGCTTCGCTTCAGTTGCTTGTCAGCTTGTAAACTGTCAGCATTACTGAAGATCCAGGGACTGCACCAAGGACTGCAGTTTAGGGTATGAAGTATGCTTTTTTAACTGTATATTCAAGTATAGTAATTAATTGGTGCATCTGGGTGGACACTGGATCTGTAATTTAAAAATTGATGTAACACTATTTTGAGAAATCAAAACACTTTTTAAAAAGAAGGGATGCAGTGGCCAGTCCACACTATTCTAACACTGTCAACTTCAGATGATTGTTCTTCTGTTTTCTTTTTTACCTTGGCAGCATCTCCGGAGAAAACTTTCAGGACCTTCTTTTGATTACGTATGTTATGTATTTATTGTTCCCCTTAAATGTGCTAGCATTGTTGTGCAGATTTTTAATTGAGTGACCTAAGAAATAGGAGACACCCATGAAATGGTGACTTTAGAAAATAATCAGACAAGCAAGAGAAGGTGCTGCTCTATTGCATGGTTAACAGCAACTTAATTTTAAAGGGTTGCTGCTTACCTAACCAGTAAAAACAGTTTACATGTCTACCACTTAGTGGTGCTCTGTTATGGCATTTTGACACAAGAAGCTAATCAGTAGAATAGACAGACTGTGTCCCCATTGTCCCTCCAAAAGCTATAGGTTTCCATGCATGGTGTCATGCATGGCTAACTTCCGTTACTGATAATTACTATATCTGTTTCACAGATCACTTCTGTCTCTGTGTTGCCTACACATGGAAGGAACTAGAGTTCCACTTTAAAAATTTGCAATCAAGCAGGTCTATTTTGCAGAAAGAAACAGCTAACGTGCCTTGTGCAATAAAACATACTTAGCCTAGGACGCTTGGATACCAGGTGCATCCTGGCTTCCAGGACTGAATGATCTCCAGGTGAGGGAGTTATGTCATTCAGGTCCAGCTAATCAATATGGCCAAAGATGAAATTCAGGAAGAGAGGAGTTAGGAAGATGGTGACACCTATGGCAGAACAGAGACAGGTGAGTGGATTTCTTTGTACATGCAACTGACTCTTCAATCATCTTCAATCTAATATGAATGCTGCATCTAGACTTATCCTTCCTACCACTCCTCTCTTGCTGCCTCTTCTTGTAATTCTCTTGACTTCCATGCTACCTAGGAGCAAATACTTTGCCTTCAAATCGTTCCACAGTTCTTGTCCCACTTACCTTTTTGGCCTGGTAGAAAAATACCCCCCTAGACATTCTCTTCACTCCCTCAATGACCTACTACTGACTTCCTCTCTCATAACCTTATCACATGCATGGCTCCAAGACTTCTCTAGAGGTGCCCAAACTCTCTGGAATGGTCTTCCTTGTCCGATTCGGCTTGTTCCTACTTTCTGCTCCTTTAAAAGAGCACTCAAAACCCATCTTTTCAAATTTGCCTACCTGTCTTCTTCTGTCTCTTAAACCCTCACTACTTCCCACCAGTCCATATCCTGCGTCCTATTGAGTGATACTTCCCCCCACTTCCTAGATTGTAAGTTTTTTGGGGCAGTGCCCTCTCCTACTGTGTCACTTTTTGTATTCATCTGTCATGTCATTTGCAACACCTATTTAATGTACAGCACTGCATAATATGTTGGTTCTATATAAATCCTGTTTAATAATATTAATATTATGAATTTCTTGAACTCTGCAACTCAAACCTAATTGTAAGTTTAAAACGTACACTAAACCCTTTAAACGCTGGCAAAATCCCTGACTTATGGTCATTGGGCAGGAGCAGCTGAAAGTGAAAGCAAAAAAGGATCCCTTTGGTCAACTTTCCACGGCGTTTCGTCTTAATTGCCTCCTTCAGCTGGTCCTGGAGGTTAGCATAATACTGTCTGGTAATACTAGAGCCCTGAGGTAGGTAGTCCGCCAACAGAATACCGTCAGAAAATGAACGCCATTACTTTTTTGTCCGATTTCTGGGTTCAGAACTTCTTCGGCAGCGGGCACCTGCTGTGGCGCCATTTCTTTGACTGTTGGTTTCAGGATTATAGATGTGGAGCCAGGTTTCATCTTCGGTCACTAACCTTGCCACAAAGTCCTGTTCAGCTTCAAAATGGCTTTGGAAGCTATAATTTGTTCCTTCTTCTGATCACTGTTTGAACATTTCGGCACCCACTTCCCTGAAGGCTTGCGCATGTCTAGGATAGTGGTGATAACAAACCCCTATGAGATGTCAAGTATCTAAGCTATCTTTTTTGTGGATTTTCGACGGTCCTCAATATTCAGCTAATGGACAGCATCGCAGGTTGATGGGTTGGGGGGCACCCACTGCGTGGCTCATCTTCATCGGTGAAATGCCCAGTCTTGAAACAGGATATCCAGGTTTTGACAGTGCTGTAGGAAGAACACTTCTCCCCAGTGTTTGTGACATGTCAGTGTGAATGTCCTTTGCTGACTTCCCCTGGAGAAACAGAAACTTAATGACAGCCCGTAACTCCAATGACGTGAAGCTTGCTTGTGACTCTGCCATCACAGCTTCTCACTAAAAGAAAAAAGAGTTTTATAAATAGCAAAGACCTGATGTTTGCACAGTTACATACTAAGATATTAGGCTGTCATATGCCCCCATACTCATTTTTCTATTTCATCTGGAAGGGGGCAAAGCCAGGAACTTATGTTCGATCTTCAGGTTCTTCTTGATAGCACAGTTCATGGCTCTAAGCTCCATGTCATGGTTCCTGTATTGGGGACAATAGTTAGTTTTCTTTTTTCCCTTAAAAAAGTCTTTTAGAATCTGGTATTAATGTTTCCTGTCATTTTCAATAATGTGACAGTGAAGTCCCATTTTTAATGTGCTGGCATTTAGCATGCCACAATATTTGAGTTATTTTACATTTGTCCCGCTGCTGTCCTGTTATTACAGCTGTTATGAAGTTCTGACAAAAGGGCACATTTCTTCTTCCTCTGTTTCACCATAATTGCTTTTTACCGTTTCTCAGAATCGTAACCATGGCGATCAGCCACAGACATCACAAGAACCTTTGTTATTTCCCTTGTGTGAATGAAAGACAAAGTGGCAGAAATATCTTGTACATTTGGAAGGGGCCAGAGATACAGATCCTGCTTTCTTCGGGAAAATGTACGCTTTTTTTTTTACTTGAATACTCGTTAAATGGATAGAAACAAATTCATTTGGATCAATTTTTATTTCTGTGGGGCCAGATGAGAAACTGGAAACCAATGTCACTGACCCTGGGGAAAAAGGTCCTGTTGTTATCACAGGAACGAGGGAAAGAAAAGACCCAGTGTGTTTCAGTCCTGATGTGTGCTGGGTACAACATTGGCATTGTCAGGTTGCTGAATAAGGGACACTGTTATCGTATTGGAGTTCTGTAAATTATGACTGCGGCACAGACATTCTCATTCATAATAAAACTGTGTGCCAGCATAGTAAAACTTTGCTCATTTGTTCAAAACTTGTCTGGGTCTGAAATACGATGAGGAAAAGTTAGTGGAATGGGCACAAAAATAAAGAAAAATGGGCACCACCAAATGAGCAGGGTGTAGGTTCAACAAAACCTAATCTGACCTTTAGGAAGAAACTAGTTGCATGAGCAAAGTTCTGGTTTCTCTACTCTTTGTTTTAGTACTGATCTTCATTAAACTAATCTATTATATTCTTCAGGAGCATTGGTTTTGTTATCATTTGTAATATTATTGAGACAGTACGTTTATGTTATTAAAACCCTACAATGTAGATTTTATTTTATTGTGAAAGTTCAATGACTGGGTGCCTAGAACAGTAAACAGTAAATTTTCTGCAATCAGATCAATAAAAATAAAATACTGAATAAACCCAGTATTGTTGTAAGCAGTCATCCGAATTTATTGAGTTGTATGGAGACATGTGGCACCATATCCCCAGATTTCCCCAGACTTTATCTTATCATCTCTGTTGATCTTTTCTTCTGGGATTGTATTGCTTTATTTGGCCAGTTTGGGTATATCTCTGCTATGTAATGTGTCGAACCAGTTATGGCATCACCTAGCTCTGTGTATTCTGAACAATTGCTTATTTTTCTTACAAATCTGCTTTGTACTGTTGTGGTGGAGTGTCCTAATTATTTGGGTCAATACAGTTCCACAGTTGGAATAGAAGGATTCATCTTTACCTGATAGCGGGATAGTTAAGGAAAGGGACATGGTTCCTTGAAATAGAGTTGGTGGTCAATGGACAGAAATACTGTTTCCCCTATGATAAGGCACTGTCTTATATTTTTTGAAATGCCAAAATATGCCCTAGGTCTTATTTTCAGGGGGATGTCTTATTTTTCCATGAAGAAGACTACAGTACACATTTATTGTTGAAAATCACTCATGTGCCATTGATTGTCCCCTTCTGATCACTCATGTGCCATTGATTGTCCCCTTCTGATCACTCTGTGCCATTCATTGTCCCCTTTCTGATCACTCATGTGCCATTGATTGTCCCCTTTCTGATCACTACTGTATGTGCCATTCATTGTCCCCTTCTGATCACTGACTCGCCGGGTAACAGACTCTGATAGGGCAGGGATCAGCAGCTTGCTTGTCCTTTGAAGTTACTTTCAGTTTCACTCTGCACTGCAGCCAGCATCGAGGAGTCAAACAGAGGCACACAGTATCAGGTATCGGAGGATGTCTTTTTTGCGGGGGGGGTGCTTTATTTTAATTGTTTGAGCAAAAATCGGGGGGTGGTTTATTTGATGGGGATGCCGGTAAGTGTCTAACGTTCATACATGTCATGTTTGAGGGAACTGGCATCAGTGCATCACACAACACAGCTGTACAGTTCAAAACAGTGTTTTGGAAGCAAAAATAAGTAAATTTAAACAAAGTCCCAACTTTTAAAAAGTTCACAACAAAAGACCAAAACTTAGAATTTGTAGCTTCTGCTAGAGCTGCTTTTTCTCTGTGGTTCCAGAGTCTTTGCTCCAAACTCTGGTAGCTGGTTTTCACACCTGTGCACTCACCTCCATTCAGTTTAGGCCTCTCATAGACCTGTCTCCCTGAGCCAGACCTGGCAGCAGGCTCCAACTCCATCAACCAATCTTAACAGCAATTCCATTTTGTTGGGATTTGGCAGGTGCTCTCTAACCACCCTCAATTCCTGGTCTGGAAGAGGGGTGGAGTGTCTGGCCTACTCATACCTTCCAAGACACTCAAGGCTTGGATGCCAAATAAACAGCTGAAATTCTGCAGCACCTCAATGAATAACAGCCATATTCCGGCCCTTTAAATTCTTGAGATAAAGGCTACCTAGCTTGGGCCTCAGATGCCTCCCAATATTACATATGTAATAGAAGGAAAACATGCTTAGTATCTGTAGTCTGTGGCTCTGTGGTAGGAAGAATACCTTGCAGAAAATGATGCACTGGTGTCACCATAGGGTAGGATGTGTTTTTTGGTGCTCAGTGGGGTTAAAGGGGAGTAACAATCGTGCTTAGTAGGGTGCAGTGGACTTTTGCTTCTGCCAGAGGTGTGGGGAACAAAAGGTCAGTGGAAGAAACAATTTTGTCTAGCTGAGGTTGAGAGGAACAGTGGTGCTCAGTTGGGGGGAACAATGTTGCTTAGAAGGAAATATGGGTACAACAAACTGGGTAATGGATTACTTTATTTGAAGAAGAGACAAACAGAAAACCTAAAAGATTCTAATCCTTTCTCATTCTAAAAAGTGTTTTTTTGCTGTCTGTTCATTCCTATTCTGGTGACTAGCGGTGGTCAATTAGTTGCTATCAGTGTCAATTCTAACTGAAATCAGAGCTATTGGAACACAGAATTTGTGTAATCCAGTTAACGTTCAGACTATACCCGCCATTGACTGTACTTGTTATTGACACCAGACAACAATAGCTATTGTCATCTGACAGCCAGATTCTCTGAGCCCTAGTGGATCTCTCATAGACAGAATTAGTAGGGTCCAGCCTATGTAAGGTTGCTGGACTATGACAGCTGCTGGATTGGCCAAGCCGTTACTTTAGCTCTCTTTGCCAGGCCTGCTAATTCAGCTGCCAGACTTTGACAGCAGTGATCAAATTTCTTGACCAATCTAACCAGATTTGATCTAATGGTTTCTCTACTGGTGACCATATACTTCACAGCACCTTTACTAGTGACCATACAAGAGGAGACACAGGCAGTGGTTAATAAAAACAAAAATCTCTAGCACAGAAAAAAAAGTTGTTTGTAGTTTCACTTTGCAAAATACATTAATAGTGTTATGTTCCTGTTGATAATCCCACTAAAAGGTGGTTTAAACCCACAATACTTTTCCTTCATAGTATGAAGTTCTATACTGTTGACTTTCCCCCCATCTTTATTTAGGGGCCACCATAACAAAAAAGCTTACATAGATAATGCATTCTAGGAAGTTGAGAAGGCATGAATTTAATTACATGCTGAAAGTAGTCTATATTGTCACTGTAGCCTTGGACTTGTAAGCAAACAGCAGTCAGTGCTTGGCTTTGTAAATAAAAGCAATCTAAGATAATACACACTTAGTGAGTAAATCATGAAAGGAAAATTAAAGTAGTGGCCAAAGGTCTCATGGCTGAGCGCTGTTAATGTACCTGCAGCCTCACTTTATAGAGCAGTTGTATGACTGGAAATGCCTTTGCTGTGATGTGTTAATAATGAGGGATAATGAGTCTCATTGTTCTAAGACCCTGTAAAATATTTATGCTTTTATGCTGCTTTAAACCTATCACCCATTTCTAATCAATTTTATTTTCAGTTCAACAAACTTGGCTATCTACTTCTGATTTAATTATAAGTGGTATTGTTCGTCTAAGCACAGAAATTCCTGGAGAAGTCAAAGTGCAAGATTCATATTGCAAAACTCTCCTTTATTCTGCCTTTGTATGCAAATTTTCTTTTACTCCCATTTTTTACAGTCCTAATATAATACATGCATCTTCTTGGGGAGTTTTGACCTTGAGATGAAAATTCTTCCGCAGAGAGAGGATCAGCCATTAACTGAACAAAAACATTCCTTTCTTTTTAAAATTTGAGCCTGCTTTGTGCTGCCCTAATCATACAGTGGGTATCTAGAGAAGAGCAAATACCAGGCATGTTTATGTGTTTGTTGTGCTGAAGGATAGCACTCTTTATTCAATTATCCAAGTATGCAGACACACTAATGTGAGACCCGTGGCTCTGGCAGAGTCCTTGGAGTAGTTTCATGGTATTGTTGCACAAATGGGTTTGTGGTGGCAGCAATGAATTTTTGTTCATGAAAGCCTCAATTGTGCAGGATTCAACTGCACTTACTTTCTTAAACTGATTTCTGCAGTGTATAGTGCACTTAAGTCACAAAGAACAAGAACATTAACTACCGGTGTCAACTTTTCTTCTATAACATGAGTGGGAGAATGTTCTTTGGAAGCAGAATAGCATCAATATTATCTCTTTCTGTACACTTACTGCGTTTGGAATTGAAGATGATATAGAAATGTTCTGTGAATACTGCCTTAAAGCCGTCCTCTTCTCTAAAATTCACATAAAACTGTTTTACCAGTCTTGCTTGGCTGGATAAATGCAATGTAATAGAATAGCTGATTATTTGTCCAGATGAAAATGCTGGTGCAGGATCCCTCTAATGCCAAGGCATTTGGCCATGTGATCTCTACTGTAGTATAATCAACGTTTGAGTTTGTGTGGGACGGTTTAAGTTGCTTTGAGGTGCTTTTACATTGACTTGCACTATAATAATAATAAAAAAAATGCATAGTTAAAAACTTGAAGAACTTATGACCAACAGGTTAGCTCTTAGACCTAACTGGAAGGGGACTGAAACAGAATATTTTCAGAAAAGCACAGTATTTGTTACCCTTCTTATCTGACTCAAAAACCTAACATTTTAAAGTGCTAATCTACTTTAAAAACATAGAAAGCTTGGAGTACCCTTTATTGCAAGTGAAATAAAGTCAACTTTGAAATTTGTTATTTTAAACTTTTACAGTACAGTATATAAAAAAAAGCCAAAAAGACACAAAAAAATATTTATTTGCATAGGATTACTTAACTGGCTAAAATATCTAGCAGAGGAAAGTGTTAAAACTGAGCTCTAGGCACAAATTAATGAAGCTCTGTAATTAAATTATACATCATTAAATTTATTTATTTTTTTTAAATGCAAAAAGTGTAAGTTTCTGATTGTAATTTGGTTGCTAGTTATCAGATTGTGGACATCCAGTGGCAGAAAAGAATTACTGCAAAGGAAAGCTCATTTAAAGTAGATATTGCAAAAAAAAAAAAAAAAAATGGATAACTAGATAACCTTTATATGCTATTGTTTTATTTATTTATTTTTTGCTTAAGTTCTAGCTCAGAGATAATAATAAATACCAATAAGCTAAAAAGAAAAGTTTATGAAAAAACTTACTTTTATTCATTTAGGGTTTCTTCAAGATACTCTTTCCCTACTTATTCAGGGCAAAGTGACAATGTCACAGTATCGAATTCCTTCAAATCCTTGCTGCCTAAATTCAGTGCTACTATGCCAAACCTGCCACATCACATTTGCCCCTGAAAACGGCATAATTGATCTCCCTGATGTGAATCTGAAGTTTAGAAGGATAGAACTGTTAACTCTTCTACAGTGACAAGATGTGTTGAGATGTTCAGAACTTTAGTTGTACCTCCTTGTTACCTCTTGGACATTGAAGTAAAGAAGATTAAGTTAAGTCATGGATTTGACTAGAACCCCTCAACAAGGGTTCCTCGAGAGGTTTCCTGGGGTTCCTTCAAGTATTAGGCAATTTGAGCCTCCCAGGTCAGTTTAATGGACAGCAATGATCTTTTTGGCTATCTGTAAGGGTGACATTCTTCCCAGAGGCCAGCAATAGACTTACAATGGGTCCGCAAAATTTTGGAGAACCCATCGGAAGTTCTAGGAAATTAGTACAGGAGGATTTCCAGGGCTGCATTCATTCATGCAGCCCTGGGATTCCTCCAGTGTGCCATCCCGGGGCACTAGAGGTTTTTCAGGGCACTAGAGGTTATTTAACCTCTAGTGCCCAAGGATCACAGTTTAAGGGGACCCCTGAAGATCTGAAAGTTAGTTAGATTCCCCCATGTTAAAAAATTTGAGAAACACTGCTCTAAACTAGTGGAGTAACAGCAGGAAAGGCATAGGATAAGGCTGCAGAGTGGATGTAGCAAAAGCAGGGAAATACTTGCACTTTAGGTCCTTGGGTACAGCTTTTTTCCAGAAAAAACAATGAGCAGAATATTAGTGACATCACTAAATCTCTCTCAGATTCATGAGAGTAGTGGCCAAAAGGAGCAGTACCATAAATAATCCTAAATCTGCAAATTGAAAACTATAGGATTATAGAATTTAAGTGCCTAGGAATGGTTACATGTTAGGAAATGCCTTATTAGTTTTCTTTCTTTTTTTAAGGTACTGCTTAAGAATAATTGGAATTTCATGTTTCCTATAATGTAGCACATCTTTTCTTTTTTAAATTTGGTTCATGTAAACTATTTCAGCTGTAACTTTTATTATCCATATCTAAAGTTTTGGTGTTGAAAGATACCAGCACAGACACAGTACCAAGATTCTGATGCTGAAAAGTACTTGTATGCCCCAGTAATGCTAATTAACCCCAGTGTTTAAACCCTGACTTAAGATAGAACTAGTGAACAAATTTGGGAAACACTGCCAGTAAATATGTCCTTTACAGTGATGGCTGTACCCACTGTAAATATATGTCTGGGGTAAAATTATTCATTAAAATAGCAGGTGTTGAACAAAGAGAAGATATAACGTATTGTGCTCGGTGCTTTCATTCAGTCTGAACCTTGTCTATACTGCAGATCTGTTCAGTAAATGTACATTAATTAGAAATTGTGCAACTGGCATTACATACAATTATTCCTGTTGCAGACTATGATGGCTTCATTTATATTCCTGAATAAAACATGAAATACCTTTAATGAGAAATGGATGTACTTGTCAGCAGGGAGCAGTAGTGATAATGTTACTGGGTGAGATATCACAAATGAAGACATTATACAAGTAGCTTCAATTTTATAGAAAAATTATAGCTGCAAGATAAAGCAGGTCCTCTTCAGAGACTTCATTCTGCTTCTAATTTATAGAAAAAAATGTATTTAGATAATCCAAATGCACTTTAGAGACCAGATGGAGCAAATACATAAAGGACTGTACTTTACATAGCATCGCAGCTTCACTGATAGAGATCAGGGCCACTAAACCTACCCAACTTTTTTTTTAATTTAAAATTTTACAATTAACTCTTACATATATGTATGCAATATAAAATGCAGAGAGGTTGGATACAATTCAAGTCAATGTAAGCCTCAACTGAATGCAAATTGGTTTGCAAAAGCACTGTCTGTATGTGATAAATGTTTACCTTGTTTAAATAAATGTTACATTCTTCATCCTTTGTTGCATGTTAGTGCTGCTAACCTCCTGCAGCGGCAGCCACTTCCTGTCTATACGCATTTGAGTAATGGCTGTATGGCGTTTGGCAAGGAAGGTTTTCTGATGATGACAACTTGTGGTAAAGTGTGGTCTCCACCTGATTAAATAGGGGTTGCAAATGACAGACAAATACAGACAGTGATACAGGAGGAGAGGACCCTGCCCCGAAGAGCTTACAATCAAGGAGGTCGGGGAAGTAACACACAATAAGAGGGGAAGATATGTAGTGGTTGGAAGTAGTGATGGTTTCAAAAGACAGGAGAAGATGAGTAGGCAAGTTTGAAAAAATGGGTTTTGAGTGTTCTTTTATTGAGCATAAAGTAGGAGCAAGCCAAATAGGGTGAGGAAGACCATTCCAGAGAGTTGGGCAGCTCTAGAGAAGAAGAGAAGAGAAGTCTTGGAGTTGTGCTTGTGATGAGGTTATGAGTGAGGAAGTCATTAGTAGGTCATTGGAGGAGCGAAGAGAGCCACTAAGGGAGTGTTTTTTTACCAAGTCAAAAAGGTAAGTAGAAGGGTACATACACCTAGAGCTGACTATGCATCCAGATCAACCTATTCAGAGTAGAACTACCACAAGCAATGAAATAGGTTTAAAACAAGCTACCATGGGCCTTTTCAGCTGCCTGTACTGTGAATTAATTAACTTATAAAGCTGACCTCCAACTTACTTCCTTGCCTTTCTTTTATAGAGGTGTCCCCATGATGAATGTGAGTAGTCTCATTTCCTTGCAAACTTTACCTTCCATACCAGAAACATTGGAAACTACAGGAAGTATCTTGAACCCACCTATTTTCCTTTCTGATGGACTGCACACATCTTCAAGCCCTTTTGCACTGATCTGTGCTGTCCATGGCCCCATGGCTTTCCTTTCTTTTAGTCAATCATTTACCCACATATGCTACATGCAGGAATGCAAACTTCTATAGTCTGTAGCTTGCATCCTCATTGATGGGAATCTGCATTCCTTTTTTTGCACATTGATCAGACTGTTTCTGTCTACCACTTTGCTTCTATGCACTGTTTGCATTCATTAATCAACCGTATTGCTATTAGAATTTCTCCATTTGATTTTTTTCTATTTTGTTGGTTTTTAAAAGATAAAGGTCACAATAAATTTTTAAATAAATTATAACTAAGGTTATGCCCAAAAATATTAAAAAGTAATTTAAACCAATGTGCCAATGTTTTAAGTACACAATCAGCTGCACATCTCTTGTTCTCAGCATTTAAAAATGACTCTGAGCAGTTGGTCTAATTGCACCTGACTTTTAGACACCAGGTTAATGAGAGATGATATAGAAGCACCACAGGAATACGTTTTACTTGTATTAATCCCACACACTTTCGCCAGTAAAATGATCGGCCATCAATCTCTGGTTAGAGAGTCATGTCATTATTTTATATGGGAAGTTTGCAGCTTTCCTTGGACGCCAACTTGTACACAAACCGAAAAGCTGGTCTTCAGAAACTGACATGAGCTCCTCACTGCCTGATCAGCACACTATAAATCTGCACACTCCTTCCTGCAGGAACTCACACATGGAATTAAAAGTCTGATCCCTCAATAAACAGCAGAGTAATAACATCTCAGCCTATAAAACAGGGAGCCCAATGGGCCAGCTGCTGCTCATCCTGGGCACATTATTCTCTCTCTTTGAGCTTGGGACAAAGATTACCTGGATTCACTGTACCTCTGAGTACTAAAATGTACAGCAGTAATATAAAAAAAGGACTGGTAAAATAAACTGTCTGCAGAAATAAAATCTGATGACTTCTGTCTTTTCTTGGAACATTTAGAACTTTTGATTTCATACATGGGCCTTCTGCTGGATAACCTCAGCAGACAGATTAAGAAGTTCCTAAGGTCATTGCATGTCTATGGAGGACTTTGTTGTGCCTGTTATTCTGTGCTAGATTTGCTTATATAAC
>NC_092859.1:142546004-142579029 GCF_032062135.1 Pyxicephalus adspersus | reverse complement strand
ACGGTGAAGACTGTTCACCCTCTGGTCTTTCATCATAATGGATAAGTACATCCATGTCATGCCATTGTCATGAAACTAACAAAAACACATGAAATTGGTGTCAGATTTTTCCAGTTGTCATTCTTTGACAGACAAGGACCAGGGCTTGATCATGTAACATTATCCATTTATTCTGTATATTTTGAAGTCTGGAATTCACATCCTTCTGCTTTCCCTCTCTAACAAGTCATTTCAGAAAACTCCATTTTGTTACTTTCAGTGCTAAGTATAATAGCAGCCATAGAAAAGTATTACTCCACCGGCCCATGAGAAACAATAAACTTTATTCTTTGCACTTTATTTCACACGCAGCCTTGTGAATTTCCCCCAGATATTAAGTTGTGGAATTTAGAATTCTTTTTATTGTAATTTATATGGGAGAGAGCTGGATTCTCTAATAGCTACCTGTGGGAGCTGGAGCAGAGCATTAAAAATTAAAGAGCTGAATGGAAGATTGCTTTGCAGTCGCACTTTTATGGACAGAAAATGTTTAATGACAGGTGGTCCTGGCATAGAGTTTTGGCCTTGGAGACACATCTCTCTTTATTTTATTTTTTAATTAACTTTTTATTTTCAATATTTTAGCTGGGTTTCTGCTGATATGTATTTTTAAATGGTGTTTGAATGTACTTTTAAAAGCAGAAGTCAGTGTACTTTTCTTTGCCTCTGGGGGGATGTCTGCTGCGGAACAAAAAATACAAATGACTTGTCATTGTGCCTTTACAATTCTGCATGATGCAGTATCTAGCCTAGCAAGAGAAACTTTGCAGAAAAAGAGCGTCCACAGCTATCTAGATCACCCCCCTTGTCTCCTATGATCAGTATTTTAGCATTTTCAGTAACTCAGACTTTCTAATAATCATAAACAAAATTTAAAAAAAAAAAAACACAAAAAGAAATAAAGGCCTTTACAATATTTTACTCCCTACTTACCTCTACATTACATTTCACACATACTGTAAGTGGGGATAGGGTTTGAGTTTTTCTGATCCTGACTTTGTAGAGAACTTAAAAGGGGCCATTGATAAATATTTCACATATGATTCATCTTTTCAGCTTTTAGCTTTTACCCAAAATGCACACTTTTTTAATTCAGTTAGATGTGAAAAATATGCACATTTTAGGTAGAAGCTGTGTGAATCTTGGCCTAGGTAAAACCGAAGTATTTGTTGACTTGTTTTTAAATAAACGTGCACATTTGCGAGCAGTGAATTTCAAGGCAGTTGTGATTTTAACTGCATTCTCAATGGAAGTTGTCAATGCTGGTCTCTCTACTAAAAACCCACAGGCAATAGGAATGCTTCTGACAGTAGCTTCCAGTTGTCTACAAATGTACACAGTGGCCAACGGAAACACTACCCACTATGTAAATTATCAACTTATTAGTTAGTTGGACCCAGCCTTAACCCGGAACCAGATGTCTCCACCCAAAATCAAAGCTTATATCTTTACCAAATATTATACCCACCAATTTATTATATGTGTTCATCCTAATTTATAATCTTCCTCTTATTATATCATTCTTTATTTACCAATTATCAAAAACTTTATATGATCACCTTTGAATCGTTCACCCATCACCCAAAACAAAAAACTACATAGGCAGCCTGCTAAGGAGGCTACCTTAATACCTAAATTAAAGTAAATTTAATTTGTACCTTTTCTTGCCTAAGCCCCCAATTTATTGTTATACCGGTAGTCCCCAGGTTAAAGACATCCAACATATGGACGCCGCCTAGATACGAACGGGACTTCCCTGCTCTGTGCAGGGAGGCTTGACAGTGGGAAGGGGGGTGGTTGCATGACTTGCAGAAGAAATCTTTTGTTAAACACAGCTGATGTTGTGGGTGATCTTAGATGGTGAGCTCTTTCTGCACCCTCTTGTAACTCTTCAATGACCAAGACAAACTCTGTAGTTGTTTCTTTTTGCATATCAGAGCACAGGTTGCTCCAGAAGTTAATGAATGTCTAGGCTCCATTAACATCTTTTTTTCTTCGCTTTGTTTGTGAGTAACTGACACCACGCTGCCTAATAATATGTTGAGACAAACATCTGTCCTAATTGCATTTAGTAAAATAATGTTTTTTTTTTCGGACTTACATACAAATTCAACTTAAGAACAAACCCACAATCCCTATTTCGTATGTAACCCGGGGACTACCTGTACTCACCTGTCCCTATCGTTGTCAATAGAGTTGTATGGCTATGTATCAAAGTAACCTATTACTATCAGAGTTTGTAGTACATGGTCCATTGGCAATACAGATATCCAGCCCTGATAATCGCATACATATATTCAAGTCAATTTTAAGCTTACTTGACCCTATTTACTCATTTATACTTGCTTTTAGCTCCAGAAAGCTCAGGGACAATACCTGCCTGCTCCATTACTACTGTTTTAGGCATCCTGCTGCCATTTACCAGTGGGGTGTTTTTATTGCCAACAACAGATTTTCTTACCTGTGACTTATATAGTATTCTAGTTATCCTGAGTAATTCACTCATCACCTGCAGAGTAAACTGAGCAGATCATAGATATATATGCTGCTTCCCTGTGCAGAGAGAATTTGCATTTATAGCAGCATTTAGCTGCTGTATGAAATATAATACCAACTAGAAACAAGTAGGAATTGGAGCTGCGCCTGCATAATTCAATGTTGTGACAGGTTAAATACACAAAATGACCAGTGACAGAAACCTGTTAAGTCTATAAAGCTCAATCATTATGTTGTGATAATAGAAGGAAGAAGTCCTTCCATAGATGTAATACAGCTTGTCATTTGCTCTGTTTCTCAGCATTGGTGGTAATCATGGGCGGTGTCTTGCCGGTTCATCAATCTGGCTTCACTCCAAGGTTTTGCGGTGGCTGGAAAAGCTTCCTGTGTTTGATGATAACAGGTGTGTCACCGGGAGAACAATACCCAGAAACAGGTGTGTGTATCTCATCATCAAATGCCAGGAACTTGACTTCATCAACACTCACTACATTCTCAGCAAAAATCACTCAAGAAAAACGTATTGGCCTTCAGAGACAATTAGCTGAGGATAGGCGTATGTTTAACACAAATAGCAATGTTTCAAAGAGGACATTGGCACAGAGATTCAAAGGTTATTGGACTGGAGGTATCTGATGCTAAATGACACTTGCCTCCATTTATTTTAGAGAGATATTTTTTACACTTTAAACCAGTGTTTCTCAACCCCTTTTAAACTGGGGAACCCCTTGAAATAACTTTTACATTTTTGGAGAACCCCTGGTATAATTACTATATCCATAGCACATAGTGCATTACAGTGGTAGTTAGTGGGAAGAATACCTCTTACATTGCTGGCCAGTGGTAAGAATGTCACCCTGATGGATAGCCAAAAGGATCACAAAGTCACAAATTACTTAAGTATCCTTTAGCAGCTTCTGGAGGAACCCTAGTTGAGAAACACAGCCTTAAAGCAGTGGTCTCCAACCTTTTCAGTCCCGCGGACCACTAAAATTACTGGCTCCTGACCGTGCATTTGCGGGGTGCTGGGTGTCACTCAAAGGGGGAGATACCTCCCCCAAAGTGATGTCATTGACATAACCACGCCCACTCTCCCGTTGCAGATCTGAGCCACCCCGCTTGGGGGTGCACTGACCAAAGCCACGGACCCCCAAAATGTTCTCGTGGATCACCGGTTGGCAACCACTGCTTTAAAGAGTCAGCCAACCCAAACATGATTTTAATCAAAGGTGTATTAGGTAATTTTTCAAATGTCTTAGACATTCCAACAGTAAGATATCCGTGCCACAATTTATCACATGATTGACACTTGTTGAATTTTAGTTTACCCCTTTTTATTTTAACACTTTAAAGCAGGGGTAGGCAAACTCCGGCCTTTAGGCCAGATACGGCCTAGTCAGTAGTCTGTTCAGGCCCCCTAGTCAATCCGGCCTTATGCCGGTTGGCAGGGATCGGCAACCCGCATGCGGTTTTTGAGCCTTCTTGTATTGCCTCCCTTCCCTATTTGTTGTGGTCGGCGTTAACACTTTTGCCGCCGGGGTAAGGGGACATTCCCTCTCCTCCGTATGCATTGCAAAGGAGAGGGATTTCCCTTCAGGGGCGTTCCTGTTGGGGGGCGGAGCCATCAGCACGGGACTCGAGAGAGAGTCCGGCCTAGTGTGCCTTCTTGACCTCCTAAAATGGCCTAGTAGCAAAAAAGTTTGCTGACCCCTGCTTTAAAGCATCAGCTTCCCCAAAAGTGATATTGTAATCAGAGCTGGAACCTGATGTACGTCTACATGTTTAAGATACTCAGAGAGACTATCATTTGTCACACCACTATTTATATTTAAACTGACAACATGCCCCTTTCCCCTTATAATATATATATTAGAAATTTATGTACAAACATGGACCTTCTAACTCATCCTGTAACAGAAGGTTACATCAGAATTCAGAAATAAACCTTGGTTCCCATGATGCAGCCAACGTCTTTTATTGCCTCACGCATGCCATCTTCCATGATATAATACAAAGATGCGAAAAAGCACATAGTTTGTAAATATACAGATATTGCAGTTTTAGCATATTTTCTGTTCATTCACATGAAAGCATGTTGTTATCCTAAATTATGATCAAGTTTGTTTTATCCAGACTGCAGCTCATCTTTAAAATGTAAGGATGAATTTCTGAAAAAAAAAAATAGATGGTGACCTACATTTATTCTGCATTGCAGGGAGCTAAGAATTCTCTGCCAGAATCTTTCCTAATAGAAGTATTAACAATTATATGCCCACAACGTGCAGAGTTTTATTATGCTGAAAAAAACTATAAAAGTTTGTAAAATGGTCCATATGCCATGGGAACACCAGGAGAGGGCCACTATTATGGCCTGACAGATGGAGTGAAACTGTGGGGTGCTGCTGGGGTCCATTGGGAAGCCATCTCCCCCACACTATACAGGAAGCTGCTGTCACTCACACTGCAGGAGTTGTCTCACTAACAGAACAGCCGGTTCCCATACTGTGCATGAGCCCATGTGAGCGCTGAGCTAGGGCACCGGCAATTCCAAGATGCAGTCTGCTTTGCATGATAAAATAATGAACAGGTATCACTTGTGAGCAGTAGGTGTTTTGTTCACAGACATTTGTAAATAATTGTTTACATTAAACTTTTTCTTTATGTAAAACTTTTGAAATCATCTTCAAGCCACAGCTCTCCCATGCACTGGCACAGTTCACACAGAGATCCCAATCAGCCTGGAGAGGTGCTAGCTTTAGAATTTGGACAGACCACAAAGAATAGCAAATGTAATTCAAATGGCCGGTAAATTACTCTACTGCTATGTTAGAAAGGGGCCTGATATTGCAAGCACCACATGAGGCAGGTGGTGCTGGGTATAATACCCTGGGGTGCATTAGCTCTATAGGTATCAATATATTTGGTGGCACAGATTTTTTGCACAAAAATATAGAAAAACGGAAAGCAAATTACATAATTTCTCTAATACCAAAATTAGGCATTTTGGTAAATTTTATATTTTACTTTTAAAGTGAATGAAAACCCCAAGAATGCATTTTGGGTTGTAATATAAAGAGTTTTGTCATATCTGTGCCTGTATTGTTCTCTCTATTATCAGTATTATCAGCCCTGCCCGGATCACCTCTGTGATATAAAAAATATATTATAGCAATGATGGAACATCTAGAGCCTGGAGCACTGAGATATATTAAATCTTAAAGTGGAACTATCACAAAAAAACCACTTACCTTTACAGGTGCAAAGCCATTGATCCCTCCGCTATCTTAGTCCAGTAGGTCCCGCGCCACCCTGGCTTCCTCCTTCCTCCCGGTGCAAGATGGACACCAGGTGCCATCATCTTCTTCCATTTTTATCCTGGTTTTTCTTACTACGTTACCTGACCTTGTACTACACAAGTGTGAGATTAGGTGACATGTCCTTTAATATAAAGTAGAAAATGTAATGATAGGTCTGATTTAAGTAGGAAAGAATACAAGGATATACTGCCATCAGTACTCCTACTTTTAGGCTAAAAAGAATAGATGACACATAGTGGTCTATTTAAACATGTTTCCAAGCACGTTTACTAAAGAGTTGCACATTTTCTTATTAGATTTATGTAGAAAAAAAATTGAATCCTTGGTAATATAAATTACTAATACAAATAATACATACCATATCAGTTACTGTACATTAAAAAAATGAATTGATAACCTGTCATAGGTTGCTTTGAACATCTTAATACAGAATTCCATGCAAGATCCATTGTTTTTGAATTTTATTTATTTGTTCCTGCATTTTCCTTCAAGCATTCTGTATAGGCTTTCTAAAGTTATAGCATTACTACTTACTCATCTGATATCTGATCGGAGGCTTTGGGCCTGATTTATTAAGGTTCTCCAAGACTGGAGAAGATAGACTATCATGGGGAACCTGTGTGATCCAGCAAACCCAAAATAGATCTGGTCCAGGATTGAAAAATAAATAGCAAATTATTTTATGAAATCCACCCCAGGTTTGCTGGATCACCCAGGTTCTCTCATGATAGTCTATCTTCTCCAGTCTTGGAGCGCCTATTGTATCAGGCCCTTTCTTAAAGTAAACCTATCAAAAACCCAGGCAAATAAAGTTGAGCACAGCATTAAAAACTCTGCAAGCAGAAGTTACTTTTTGTGAAAACCACATTTTAAACCAGTTGGTAGATGGCAATAAAGAGAGATTTTGACAGATGGAATTGTATCCAAATCCTGACTTTTTCTTTAAAAATCAAGTCTGGCCACGTGTCCTCCAGGATAACATGTTCTCGTATTGTTTTTTTTTTAACAGAATACACATCCCTAATGACCAAGTCAGGCTTGGGTGGCAGGTTCACATTTACTTTTACAGGAAAAATTCTCTTTTCATCTATTGACACACACTGAAGGTGATGCTGTATTATCTATTTTTTCATCCTACTGTCACCTTGTTTGTGTTTGGTTTAACTGGTTTCAACCATTGGCATGCCATATACCCCCAGCAATTTCACAGTACACAGGTATATGTAATTCACCCTGTTCTTCATCCAAACAAAGATCCTTACCTCACCCCTCAAGCTATTTGTTAGTAAGTAAAACATATGGAACTTTTATGCTAGATATAGACATAAAAGATAACTTAAAAAACTAATTTATACTTTTGGTTTTTCTTTGATTCAGTCATCTGGAGATCATAGGGACAGCAGAGTAAGGAACGGTAGATTACAGAGCTGAAAAGTGGTATTTGGCTGTAGCTTTAAACTGGAGAAGCTGAGAACCACAGTTCAGAATGGGGATTGACTGATGAGCGGCAATGAACAGCTAACTGGGGCTGGCGAGAGGGCTTAAAAGAAAGCAAAAGTGCCATGAATACACAGCATCAGATAAGGGGGTTCTGGAATGGGGAACTGCAGCTTTGGATAAGGAATAAGGAGTTACAGACAAAAGCTTTGACTGGAAGGGGGGGGGGGTCATTAGGGGCATTGGGGTTACACCACTGGATGGAGGGGTAAAGGACAGCAGTATAGGATGAAAGGGGGGTGAAGATGGATGAGAGCAACATAGTATGGATAATGGGGACCTCTGATGTTGTTCCCCCAATGGCAGTTTGGAAGTAGGACATTATGTCTACTATATTTTGTAATCAAAAATATATAAACTTTTTTCCTTTTTTGTTTTGTTTGGTAAATGTCAGCTAAATAGAGAAGACTCTAACTTTATTATAACCACAACTGGTCAAAGTAGAAAAAACAAAGAAATCAATTGTTTTTTTATTTTTTTTAAACAATGTTTCTTTATTAAATGTTTTATTTATTTTTTTTTTTTAGTTACCTTTGTTTGTCTGTAAATTGCATAAAAATAAACACATTTGTAAAAGACATTATCAGCCGAAAAAAGACAGTTTATCATAAAAAAAAAACTTTGTTATCCTAAGTAATGGCAAAGTTATTGGCAAATAACAGGCCTACAGTAAATTAAAAAGAAAACACTCTGAGCTAAAGGGAAAATATAGGTGTACATGCAGAAGCAGTTTATATTTTTGTTTTATTCTAATTTATACATATTATAATACGCTAACATTAAACTATATTAAACTTGACAGGTAATACTCTACTCTTTTTTTTGCGAATAAATTTACTTTTATTTTGTAAATCAGAAGTTCCTTTAACCTTGGATATCCTGGCTGAATCAGAGCTCTAGCCAGCCAGTCATGAAGGGTAAAGGGATGACTTACTCTTCAGTGTTCTCATATACTCATCTGTCTCATTTTGCTGCAGGAAACCATGAACGTAATGCTTATTTAAACAGACACAGACAGTTTACGGGCATATTCTAGTAACAAATAGTACCAGCAGCTCTGAATGACGATCTTATGGGCAAACACCTGATCCTCGTAGTAGAAGAGAAATGTGAAATATAGCCCTTTCCTACTTCACATGGATTTATCCATGTGTCTGCAATAGGCAAAATTAATGTCTGTTTATTTTATTGCGACTCAAAGGCAAACTCCACTAACAAGAAGAGGATCGAGAATTATTAGAAGTGAATCTAAACTTGACCCAGAGTGGGCATATGGGTTGGAAACCCAAATACATGTAGTCCCCGGGTTACATATGAGATAGGGACTGTAGGTTGGTTCTTAAGTTCAATTTGTATGCAAGTTGGAACAGGTACATTATTTTATTAAATGCTGGTGTCAGTTACTGTATAAAATCCTCAGTGAGCTCAAACAAAGGCAAAAAAAAAACTTTATGGAGCCTAGACATTCAATAACTTCTGGAGCAAGCTGTTCTTTGTTGTGCAAAAAGAAACAACTGCAGAGTTTGTCCTGGTCATTAAAGAATTACAAGATGCTGCAGAAAGGGCTCAGTCCTTAAGATCACCCACAACCTCAGCTGTGTTTAGCAAAAGATTTCTTCTGCTCATGCAAGTCATAATGAGCAAACCACCCTTCCCCCATCAAGCCTCCATCCTGCACACGAGCGAGCAGGGAAGCCCCATTCATATCTAGGAATTGTCCTTATGTCAGATGTCCTTACCTCAGGGACTACAACAATTTTGTGATATGAAGGCTACAGAAGTGCAGTACTGAGTTGCTAATACATTTGTTGGTGTTTAATAATATCCTCCTATTTAAAAATTTCACTGAATTACAAATGTGGAAGAATCCGACCAAGAAAATCTACCAGGCCTTTTAAATATGTCACTATGAAATTTAGATAATTAGTCTAACAAATGTAAATGAAGTTTTCATGAAAATCAAACCGAAATCCAAAAACCGAAATAGGTGCAGGACTAAATTTGGCAAGTGTCACAAGAAATAATAGATTATATAAAAGTAGATTATATCAACTCCTATTAAATGCAAATTAGACTTTTGTTAAAGAAAATAATTATTATTATATATATATTACAGATATTCTGTGTTCAGGTTCTTTATACAATACACATTTGCTTGCTAGAATGGACTGTACTGAGAACAATTTGTCTTTCTCCAGGCCCTTGCAATGTCTTGTTGGTGACAATCAGGATAGTTTGGTCTTCTTGGTGAGGCATTGTGGGGCTCTGAAAGACAGTCAATTAACATCCCTAGAGGTAACCCCGAGTGTGAATCAGGGTAGAAAAAAGTTGCCAAAAGCAGTAACCTCGATGGGAGGTAATAGAGCCTTACCTGATCCGCCGGCGTCCCGCGTCGTCCATCCCCGCAATCTCTATCTTCTTCTCTCTCTCTTATTCTCTCTTGCATCCGATGGGTCACTGAGGAGTTCCCGGTGATGTCGGTGAGTGTGTACATTGCCCTCGGGGCGGGGCGGGAAATTCAAAAATCCATTTGTATTGCATTTAATACAAAATAACTGTATTGAATGCAATACATTGGATTTATATGTGTAAAAGCAGTACATTGTTTTCAAGAACATTTATTTTACATTATGTATAATAGTATGAGTATAATATGTATTTAAAAAAAAACAAAAAACTTTTTTTTTAAATATATAGATATTTAATTAATTTAATTTATTATTTTTACATGATTTTGTGTTTCAAACTTTATTATACTCATACTAATATATTATACTGTAAAATAAATTTTGATTCATGAAAAACAATGTACCACTTTTAGACATATAAAACCAGAAAAAAATGAATTAGGTTAATAAGTTGTTCCAAGGTAACAACAAGGTTTTTTATCAAAACTAGACATAACGAAATGATTGGGTAGATAAGTCATAAAGTTGATATATACATAGTTCTACTAATAAATCAAATGAGGAAATTCTTCAGATTCTTTACGTGTTTGGCGGACGGAAGGAGGCTTCCTCAGGAGTAGTCCTTGTAATAGAACAAACTTTCATTTACCTTTAAATTTAGGTAAGTCAGAAAATATCCAAACTATCTTCAAATTCTGTCCATAGTGAATAAATGTTTGACCGCGTACAAATATTGGGGGGTCTAGAATTGTTCCCCTACTTGTCCCCCACAATGTCCACCACTTCGGATCAGAAGTACTATTTCAGTATTCTAAGGGTAATTTCAGACATGTGGTTTAAATGCAACATTCCACCATAGGCTTAGTCTGTGCTCCTTTTTAACTGAATGGTTAACCATTTTGAGCACACATTTACACATGGTTGCAGTGGAATGTGTAGTGGTTCTTGCAAATAACAAGATACGTCTGGCCTTATTCTTCTCCGAAAGAAGAACTTCATCACAACCATAAGTATAACACATGCAAATGTGTTACCTGTAATGCAGTTTGCAACTAGCAGCAATTTGTTGTGTGCCCGAGAGTGGCTAACCAGATGGTTTTTCACTTCATGGAAAACAACCTAAATAATGTATTATTCATTGGATTCCACATTGGGTCTACCTTATTAAAGCTAAAGGATACACTTTCATCAGTGAACCTGTGTGATCCAAAAAAACCTAGAATGAATCTGGTCCAAGTTTAAAAACATTTGCCAACAAATAGCATATGTCTTTAAGAAATCCATACCAGGTTTGCTGGATCACCCAGGTTTATTGATGAAAGTGTATCCTCTCCAGCCTTAGAGAGCTTTAATCAGCCAGACCCATTATGTTTCTTAACCTTCTATTGCTTTAATTTGGCCATAGATGATTGGCATTTTAACAAATTCTATATACATATACATAAACCGTTGGAATAAAACTTTCTTTAGGGGAACATTTTTAAAGTTTGCATCTGTTATGGAGTCTAGTATTATGGTCAGTTTGAGAATTAGGTCAATGGGAAAATTTTCTTAATACATGCTTTTAACATCAAAATCCTCAACATACTGTGGGGTTGACGAACAGTATGGTCTAATATGTCTTCACTTGACAGTTGTCTTTGTAAGTCTAGGAAAACACTGCCATGGCTGTAACACTAGATCACTAGACGTCATAAATAATTATTTTTACAGAATGCATAAATATACTCATGCTCAATAGAGTGGTATTTAATTCAACCCCCCATGGCCAGTTTTTGGGCCACAAGCTCGACAGTCATCCTGGGTGGTTCCTCACAAGAATATCGAAAGACCTTTTCTTTTGTATTTTCTCTCTGCCACTAGGAATTCTCTGAAAGGCTCGGAAAAGGCTCTGCAGTAACAACCCATCTGTACCTCAGAAGAGATTGGAAGCAACAAGGTTACTTCATTTGCAAGTTGCACCTCTAGGGCAGGTTTACATCTGCTTGGGAATTGTAGCACAAAACCTATATCCTGCCCACATTCACTCTCACAGGTTGCATGGTGATCTCTTCTTTTCACATTGTCTGCCCCTCAGCTTACTCTCTCTGTTGCTGGTGATCCGGGTGACCAGAGAAACACTGGGATGCCCCAACTTGCATGGTAATCACTCAACTAAGCTGTTTGGGGCAAGCTGTAATTTTATTCAGCAGCTGATTTGTGTACATTGTCTGGACACTTAGCTTTAATTTCTTTCCATTTCACCACCTACATGCCAATCAATATTGGGCACTCCCTGCATTGTGTCAGTGATGGCACGTAGACCTACTGGTTCCTTACTCCCATGACCATCTTTGTCTCTAAACTCCACCCTGTGAACCTCTTTTCATTATTCACTTTATCGGACAAATTTCATTGCAAATGAAAGCCATGTCAGACTTGCTGGTATCATAAACACGTAACGAGCACCTGTCACAATCTTAACATTTCTGGTCAATTGGAAACTGTTTACTTCTCTTACATTAAACTCTGAGCTGTTAACCTTGATAAAATGTATAAAAATAAAGGTGCGATTGTCTGTTCAGGATGTGAGCTCCTTAGGAGGTAAAACAGACATTATTGTGGTGTAAGTTCTAAATATTAGGACTTAATATCAAGTAAGATAATAGTAAGTCCAGATATAAACTGTATCAAAGTAGGAGAAAGCCCATTTCCATCTTTACATATGAAACATAACTAAGCAGATTGGTCTTAGACTTGCAGTAATAGAAGAATTGCAAAAGCCATGTGTTTTTACCTTTTGCAAAAAGGAGAATTAGATCAGTATATATGTAGTGTTCATGTGTGTCAGTTTATATATATATATATATATATATATATGTGTGTGTGTCTACAGATGTGCAGACTTTTTTTGGAATCTCATTTACTGTCAGTGTTAAGGTAGCATCAATTTTATGAGCAAACGTTACAAGGAATCAGGCCATAAAGGAATCAGGCCAATAACCACTGATGTTAAAAGGACATGACATATGCCCAAAGTCAGGGCATCAGGGCTGGCTGCACATATTAAAGTCAAACACATCAGCACATGCGATCTGTGGATAGACTCTGCTGTCTATGAAATTTTAGGTAATCGCTCTTTCACTCTTTATGTTGTACAGTTGAAGAATAAATTGCAAGTCAAGGTTGCAAAGAAGTTATTTAGGCAACCAGAAGTAATGAAATACTATCTGATAATCTGATATTCAGAAACCAAAATTTACTCTCCTAAATAAAAGATTTGCATGTTTTGCAACAAACTACTGTCTTTTAGTTTTATTTTCAGTGTTCCCAGGTTCAGGAATTCTAATTAAATGAGATCTAAACCTAGACTAGATTACATTTTTTGCTACAGCATTGTGTGTAATATATTTTTAAATACTTGTTTTTATTTGTTTTGTATCTTGTTGTATTACAGTAATCCTGCAGCCTCTGCACAGCCAATTACTGTGCACATACACTTTAGCAATGACATTTTTAAGCATGGAGTTAAAAGATGGTGACCACAGTGGAGAGGTTGAAACAATTGTCTCCTCCATTGGAAACCCTGGACAAGGATGTTCACGATCAGTTTACCAAGTGGAACTAAACCCAAAATACTCATCTGTCCCCGTTCCATCTTTTTCTTTCTTATCTTCCTGGAGATGATCTTTGGCCATTGGCTGGGCTAGCATGACATAACTCCCGCTCATTAATTCCCGGCATACGCAGGAGAAGCTGGGATTGACAGTTTTCCTGGCAACCAATGCTGAGCTGTCCAAAAGCTTATTTGACAAATACCAGGAGCGATCAGGCAGGTAGAAGGAATTATTGCAGAAGAGACATCGCCTGACCATATCCGCAATAATGACCTGGTTGATCATGGATTTTTAAAAGTAGAACTTTAATTCAACTTTAATCCAATTATGGCATCAAGAAATCACCTAGAAAAGCCTAATTCCTTAGGCATTTTTGAAAAAAGATACAAGATACTTTTCTCTTTTTTACTTCATCAAAACATTTAATCATAACATGCAAATTGACACAAACTATCGAAACTGTTATTAGGATTCCAATTATTACTGTATCATTGAGAAATATGCTAAGCGCAATAAATGCAGACAACAAGGAAATGGTTTTACAGATTGCTTTAACAAACTCTGTACAATTTTATTAAATCCAAGGACTTGTGTTCTCAGTTTGGAGTGTCAAAGCGAATGATAGAATTAGAATACAAAATAATTAAACAAGGTAGCAGTATATTAAATAATGACAATACTGTTAATTGTTTCTGTCTGTATGTCGGTATAAGTGTTCATTAACTACCACTACATTAAACTAGCACACTATCTGGGGAAAGATTGGATGATGCCTAATGACTGGTATATTCTTCACTTTGTTGACATATTGAGGGGAACTGTATAATTGTTATAGTTGGTTTAGGTATCATCTTATGCTATTTTATAATAAATTGATGGCTGTACTTTCTGGGACATATTTCTTTATTTTAGAAGACATAGCTTTGTTTTTTATCTTTCATATGCATATGTGACCATGTTCACTGGATGGCCTTTAGGGACAAAGGGCCCAATTTATTAAAAGCTGTTCAAGGCTGGAGAAGATACATTTTCAGCAGTGAACCTGAGTGATCCAGCAAACCTAGAATTATTTTTTTTTAAATTGTTTGGTATTTGTTAGCAAATGTTTTCAATCCTGGACCAGATCCATTTCAGGTTTGCTGGATGGCCCAGGTCCAAAGAGTGAAATGTCTTGCTAAGGTTCTTCCACAGGTATGTAAGTTTCTTTATTAAAACGTTTGGTTAATGAAAATTGTTTTTTTTAGATATACAGTGATTTAATTTGTAAAAAAAAAGTTTCTAATGTTTGGATATTGACATATAATGACCAGATGTATATGGATTACAGTCATATGATATATGGTGACAATGAAAAACTAGTATCTAAAACCACAAAACGCATCACTTAATTATTTGCACCATATATATATATATATATATATATATATATATATATATGAACTGAATGTAGTGTGTAGAAATGACACCTTGTAATATGCAATTATTTCTTTGAATAAGTTTTCATCCATATTGTAAAACCATGGGAACTGTATATTCTTATGTGTCTTTTGATAGCATTGTTATCATCTATGTTAACTATTTTTATCAGCCTTTCTTTTTACCCTAGCCCTACTATAATTACTACGGTATATCCACAGCTCACAGTATATTAGTGTGGTGGTCACTGAGAAGAATGCCTTCTACATTGCTGACCCCATACAGATAGCAATAAAAGATCATTGGGGGTCACTTAAACTGACCTAAGAGGCACAAATTTCTCATTGCTCAAGGAACCCCTGGAAACCTCTGGAGGAACCCTGGTTTGTATGTTAAAAGAAAAGTAAACTATTGGTTTAAAAAAAATATGTTTATTATTACAATTTTCTAGGATGTCTATTATGGGTGCCTATTTCAGATTATATTTATGTCCCTCGTATTGGGAACTTTTTCTGCTGTATTACTTGTTTCTGTGTACATGCTTTATATGTATCTCTAAAAAGCCCACCTTAATTCACTAGTCTTAAAAAAATACCAAAGAAGCATGCTGTAGAGATTATAAAGGAATGTGCCCTGAACAACGGTTAATAATTATTTCCTAATGGACCAAGAAACAATATTGGAGGTTTTGACATTTTCCCATGGATAAGTCAATATTTTCCTGAAATGCCTAAAGGAAAGTTGTTGGGTGAGAAATTGCCTCCATTTACTTTGGATGTCACTCATGGCATTACTGCTGTCTGTCCCTGGACTTCATCCGTGAAGTTGCAGAGTGTTAGAAATTTACCTTTCTACTTCCACTTTAGATATATAATCTATTTGAATTTCACAATTCAGGTTGTAAGTGGATAAAGGCTTAACATAGATTGTCATTCTACTCATTTAAGACTGGTGGGAGTTACGCTATGCATGACCTGCGGTGACAGTCATCTTAATATGATTCCCAGTAACCATTGCTGTACACCCAGACCCTGTCATTATAATAATGGCTGTAAAACCATTACACAAATGCAAAATAAGAAGGGGGTGCAGAAGGTTGAAAAAGCAATGCAAATAATTAAAATAAAGCTTTTCATTCTTCAACCCTGTAAACCTGGTAGTTCCCCTATAATCCATTCCATCATCTGTTTCCAATGCATTAAACAACACCGTTACTGATATGCAAATTTTGACTTTTTGTCACCAGAAACGTCCTGATCCCCATAACTAACTGTATATGTTACAGAAAGCATAGAAGTGTCTTAGATGTAATAGCCTACCTTTACCTTCTCTATGTGGTGTGAAAAACAAGATGACAGCTCCCAAACAGGAAAATGAGTCTAGGACAGATTTATTTCACATATCTTTTTAGGATGGTTTTACATCTAATGGACCTGATTAATAATGCTCTTCAAGATTGGAGAAGATACTTTCATCAGCGAACCTGGGTGATCGAGAAAACCTGAAATGGATCTGGTGCAGTATTGAAAACAATTGCTAACAAATAGCAAAGTACTATTAGGAAATCCATTCCAGCTTTGCTGGATCACCTAGGTTCACGATGGGGATAAAGTAGGGCAGGGAAGACCCGCTCATATCTAGGAGACGTCCATATGTCAGATGTCCTTAACTCAGGGAAAACCTGTATATATATATATATATATATATATATATATATATATTGTATATGTATCTATATAAATCTTTTTTTTCAGGTGCTTTGACAAGGGGCCCAGACAATGTTAAGGGATCCTCTATTTTTGAGAAAGGCCTGCTTTAAGGTCACATTTTAAGACACTTTACCCTTAAGAGCTTTATGGTCAGATTATGACATTGTCCAATTATCCCTCAACCTCCTGACATAATGCGTACTTAAAAACAGCAATACTGGATTGTTATTGTATACCCTGAGGCAGCAGCCATGAACGGGAATAGTACTAAATGCATAGCAATTATTGTGGACTATTTACTTCTTTATGAATCACTGACCCAGAATTAATATTCTGCTCACTGATTCAGACTTCACTAAATGATTTATATATCTTATATCGGTCATTGTCTCCTTAAAGCAAAGACTGGAATTTTTTGAATATGACTGTATTTTTATCATTATATTTTTTGTATTGGTACAGGCTTAGGGGGCACTGAGCTTTACAACACTTCCACATAAAATACCACCAACTCCCAAACAAAGGAGTCAAGTGCATGGGTAAAGTACTAGGAACATGCATTTTGCCTAATTTGTTTTTTTTACTGTAGTGACAGTTTGGCACCAGCTTGCAGTACCTTGGGAAACATTGGCAATGCCAATGTGCATCAAAGGCAGTATTTAGTGCTAAGCCATTGGGTCATTTCCCTTTGCTCACGCAGCCCTTGGTTTATATGGCTGGTCCACGTAAGTATTTTTGGACCTTCCTGGTCATTTAAATACTATCACAAAATACTTATTTTATGAATCATTTTACATAAATCTATCGTTCATACAAATATATAAACAACTCATTCAAAGGCATGTGAGTACACAAAAGTTTGCATGTCAAACAGCGATCCACAGATTCTTCTTACTCATCATGACACCGGAGATAGTGCTGATGTATTGAGCACACATAAACAGCAATACCAGTTCACACTACCATGAAGGAAAGCTCAGCCATAAGCTGATGGATAAACCGTGTGCCCTGAAACAATTCATCAGCTCAGTTTCCATCTTTGACGTAATGCTCCTTGAAAATGTAATCCATCAAAACACCAAACAATTCAATAAGCTAACTAAGAAACATTATGCAGCAGACTGGAATCCAAACACAGCAGACAAGGCAAGGCATTTCTTTTTAGGCGAGCTCTGAAATGACTTCTGTTATCCCTCTTTCATCAAAGAGTAACTTTGCCTCTATTTCCATCAATAACTAGAGAAGAGCCCTCTCTTTTTATAAAAATAAAATACTGAAATAACTATTTAAAAGGCTGTAATATTTTTTTAATAAAATACGAAACAAATTCGTAACAAAATTTTATATATTTAAAAAATAAACATATTTTTTTTCTAGTGGACATATTTGCCTAGGAATCATTTTATGAATTGATAAGCTTGCAGTGTCATCTTTTCTATTATCATACCCCTCTGTATACTGTATATTTGAGGGTACATTCTCTTAGTAGCTTTATTACACTTGTAAAGCGAGTAGATTCATATTCTATATTATCTGCTTTTTTCATTCTGTTTTTTTCCACTAAGATCCAAAAAAATTGGGTATATTAACCTGACATATACTTATACTCTCGTTTCATTATTTTTAACAAAATGCTGCCTGTGAGCATGAAAGGGGAGTGTTTTTTTCTCATATTTTTTGAGAATTAAAAAAAATAAAAAAAAGGTATTAAAGCTTTATTAAAAAAGCCACAGGATTGGTCAAAACTAAATAGCCCTTTAAAATACCTACTCACCACTACAAATAAACAAAACAATTTACACATTGTGTGAATTTCAGAACAAATCTATTTTTCTGATGAAAGTTGTGGGGTGAATGTAGTTTCATGCATTTTTAACTGGAAGATGTTGCGGAAATCTCATTTGAAACTGGGCCAAAATAGACAAAAACTTCCATGACATACAGAACTAATGTAAAATTTATTCTGGGCCAAAAATAGTCAGAAATTGGGGGACATGAATATTTGTTTATTTCCCAAGCAGAGTGTATTTCTTTTATTACAGTAAAGTGACCTGTCTGATTTTAGCACAGCCATGGTTTGATGGATATATTCATTGACTTGTTTTAATTCTTAGCTGAAATCATTATACTAGGTACACCTGCTTCTATATGTTCTTAGTCATCCAGGGAACATAGAAAAGTTGGATCTTACCTTCGACCAGTAAGAGATCAGTTGGCCAACAAGAACATTTTCACCAGCCAGGTAGCACACACCATAGTTTGTAGCACCGCAGGTCCACCTGCAGGTGGAGCTATAGTCTGAACCACATCAACTGCCACCCCCCGACCCCTTTATGTGCTACCGAATATCACAATTACACATTTCCATTTTACTTACACAACTTTCAGCTACGTGTTTTGAAAAGACAGTTCTGTTTTCAATGAAAGCGTGAATTTTAGATTTATTGTTTTTTTAGGGTTCATGTACAAAGTATGTTTCAGCCATAATCCTAAGATTTATGACGAAATAATTTAGATCGTCTCAACAGAGCCATTTTTCGCACTTCTCTGATTTGTAGAGAAAGACAAATCTAATGGGACAATTTTAGAATGAAATCAACGTCAGCCTGTGAACTTGATGCATTGTTCCTTACATGAAACAATTCTGTTTCTATCATCTAAATAAACATATACAGTACCTGTCACGAATATTTATAGGGCATCATTTCTGTATAGCCCAGAGAAAAGAGGCTCATGATGTTGTTAAATCACAAAATGTTACCGGAATTTATTGGCATAAAAAAGGTTTGATGATCTTTCTCCCTCCATCTCTCTCTCTCTGTCTCTTTCTAAGTATTATCAAAGAGTAATTCTTTCACATAGGCTCTGCAATTAACAGCAGATGCAGCTGTGCTATTGTAGAAAAGCTGTTAGCACAGAAGGAATTTTACAATACAAATGCACAGTGTCATTAAAGCCATGAACACAGGAAAAGAACTATATTGTGTTTCCTTTTCTTTCTAATAAATGAACATTAGTCATTTATTTCCATTAAACGACTCTAAATTTTATGACAATTGACGGCATCAGGTTTTGAAGAAAGACTATAAAATAGTTTTTAGATTTCCCAGGTAATTTGAGATATATGTTTTTGATGAAAAGATGAATAGTAGATACAATATATGTAGATACAATTATGTGTGCTCTTAGGACAAACACGGGTCATGAACTTCTTTTACAGATAGATAGCAGTGCTCTTTGTAGGCTGAACATTCTTGGAAATGAAGTGCAGAATGATTACACTGACTTCATATTATGACTTAAAATTTCACTTTTCTCCTTCTCCTGAATGCCCCCATGTAACAGTAAAATGGCTGGCTATCTGTTTCTTACGACCAGACACTTGACGGCCATCTTCAACTCCAAGAGCTTGAGGCAACAATCGGCATACCTTACAGGAGGTGGGCAACCAAGGAGCCCAGTAAGAATGGGCTCTGTGAAAGCCTCCATGTCTGAAAAGGATAAATAGGCCAGCACTTGTTAAAGCTATCACAGGTACCATCCAGTCCACCATGAAGATCAGTGGACCCATTCGGAAAACATCAATCTCCAAGTACCTGATGTGCCTTTAGCTCTAATCACACAATTTTTCCTTCAAAACAAACCACAGCAGCTGCATAGTGAAACAAAACTTTTACTGATGCAAACTTTGCAACTAAATCATTCAAGCATAAAAGGTTTGATAATTCCAGTAGCACAACACTTTTTGAGTTTCCACTTTTCCCTAAAGTAGAATTCTAACAGTAGTTCTTTCATCTCTTATTTTTATGTCTAGTCTGAGCTCAACCACACAACAGTCTTTTTCCTGTAACACCAAAGCTTTTTTTACATTACTCAAGAACCAGATAATACAAGGAAACAAATATTCTTACTCATTTACGTTCATGTTTATGTTCAGAGGACCAAAGGACTACAAAATATGTAATTTAAAATCTACTATAATAAAGATGGCAGCTAATAATATGCTGACACCTAGCCAGGGGTCGGCAACCTGCGGCTCGCGAGCCACATGCGGCTCTTTAGATGTGAAGCTGCGGCTCTTTAATTCAGTCTGTCGGAAGCTATTCGATCCCTCAGCCTGGCTTTTCACCACACCCCTCCCCCATGACACTCGAGAGCTTCCGACGAACTGAACACAGTGAGGACCCGTGTCACGGGGGAGGGGTGTGGTGAAAAGCCAGGCTGAGGGATAGAATAGCTTCCGACAGACTGAATTAAAGAGCCGCAGCTTCACAAAAAGCCAGGCTGAGAGATAGAATCGGTGCCTAAAGGTATCTATATTTCTACAATAAAATACAAAAGTGGGCAGTTTAGCAACAATACATGGAAAATCAAAATGTTTGTACCTGTTTCACCATTACAGAATTCTGAGGAAAATGAAATGTCATCTAATGTTATCCAAACTTTCTAAAACCATGCAAAGCCATCGCTCCCATTGAATTTGTTTGCTCAATTGTTTGTTATTGAAGTACAAGTTAGTGTTGTAAGTAAATGTTTACTTGTTTAATTTTTTACTTAAATAATAGGTAATTATCTAATAATGCCATATATATATTATCTAATTTGTTGTGAAAAACACTACTTATATATGAATAAATAGGTATTTTTTCTTATGAATAAATAGATTAGTTTTTTTATCAAAAAACTTTATTTATGCGAGTAATATTTATTGTTGGCAAGAAAAAATTTTGCGGCTCTTTAAAAACTTTGAAATTTTGTAAATTGTAATTTTTGGCTCTTTCGACTCAAAAGGTTGCTGACCCCTGACCTAGCCTATAATTTTTTTACAGAAAAATGCCTCTATGTACTGAAATTAAATTAAATTAATTTTTACATTTTAAAAATGTTATTTATTTTGCTGAATATGTTTGTGTAGTCTGCAAGTATGTGTACACAGATCATTGATATCTCAGGTTTATTTTTTTTTCATAAAAAAGATAAATATTGGTTTACTCAATCAAGCCAAGCTATAATAAGCTCACAGCGCAGGACAATTTGGCCTACACAGCAAAAATTAAAGTCACATGAAGCCAAATGATACCCATAATACCTTCAATAAATCTGAGTGTTCATTCCACATATCTATCAATATGATGGTAAGCCCCAGAGTCAACATCAAGACCAATATCATTCTAGGGTTTACTATACCAGCAATGGAAAAAAGAAACCTCACTCTACCTACATGAAGCCACCAAATAATATAATAATATGTTGTTAAGGGTATTTTGTGTATCCGCTGGCTTCATGTGAGTTGGGGTTCATTATATTTTTTGGTGCATGTGACAAATTGTCCTGCCCTTCCAACTCCTCATGTTTAGCTTTATTGAGTGCTTAGCTTAATTGAGTAGACCACTATTTCTCTTTTAGATTTTACTGCTGACACAAGAGGATTCTAATTTTGCCCATTCTTGACTTCAGATATGTGTCCCGTTAGTAATACACTCATTGTAAATGTAGGCGACATCTGTACATCTGTACTGTAAAGTCAACAATCTTTCCTTTTTTGCTAGAAGTGTTATGTGTATTCTGGTTTCAAGTGAATTGGGCAAATTTGTTTGCCGTATCTGTAAAAGCTGGGCCTCTTTTAAGGCTAGATGTCTACTACTGTGATATGAGTTACTTCGAAAACCATCTTTTTATGTGAATGTCCTAGTACTTGGGTGCTCCTAGAAACAATAGAAATAGAATATCTGTTCTGAAATGAAAATGTATTACTCAGCAAAAGTAATCTAGTAAATCTGGAGTAGTCAAGTGCTCTAGTTATTACTGTTGGTAATCATTGCCTAAGGCGGAAATGTCATCAGAATTGTAGAAAATGTCGAGGCAGTTGGAGTATTGGTGAAATCAAGACAAATAGACAGATTCAGTCTAGCAGGGGGGAGTTTAGGCAAAGGCAGATTTGAGACGTTAGGTATACAAGGATAACAGGGTCTAGGCAGAGTGTGGACTGGCATAAACTAGAAGTTGGACAACCTAGAAGCTGCAACAAAGAATAAAGTGCCATCATTTTGGAAATTACAGGATAAACCAGGAACAATTGGATGACAGTATTGAAAAAGCTTCAACCAAAACATGAAACAGGGTGTCAAACTGTAGTGTCAAAAATCTGAAAGTTACAACAGGCAGTCAGATTACGGAATACAGAGACCTTTTTTTAAGGCAGTTAACCCAGTCAGATGTGCAGAAGGCCACATTCCCATCTGCACAGCTTTTCTGAACGAATACAGTAAATGTGACCGGTATGCTTAGGTATGCACAGGAATCAATTTAAAAGGTTTTAAATGGGTTGTCCACTTCCTGACACTTCCTTTTATTAAAAAAACAATAAGCTTTGCCTGCTGTGTGATTTTGGTAGAATGTGAAGGATGGTTATCTCTGGATGAGTCTCCATATTACCGGTTGTTGTCAATCAAAGCTGAAGAGGAAATCTCCCCAATGTAGTCATGGATGACAACACAAAACCAAAGTTCTGAACCTTCCTTACTCTGATAACTGAAATATTTGGTTTGGGTTAAGTATATACATTTCTAGATTATTTTTTCACCTCCTAGGAGAAATAAGAGAAACAAGGAGAAAAAACATATGTTTTCTCCGTTGGTTGCTATTAGGGGTTACTGTACATTAAACATTTGCCTTTTGAATAATCCACTTATTCTGTTACTCTGCTCTCAAAGAGAATTGTAATAGAGACCAATACATTTTACAGTTATTTTTGGCTTTATTTGTCCAAGTTCTTTCTTCTGATATTACGTGTGGCACCTTTAAATATTTTGAAGGTGGAATGAAAATGTATTAGTGATTCCAGCCTTCCATTGAGCTCAGACATGACAAGGCTGCTGAGCCTGAGTTTGTTTGTACTAACAATACTGCTAATATGATATATTAAATGTCATTCCAGCATCGCTAGGTATGCATATCTCTCCTATCGTGCTGCCTGTTTATGCTTATTCAGCCCTTTGAATAATTTAACACATTTCATACTCCAAATTACCCGCGACAATTTGACATGGGCTGCTGGCAGTTTACTTGAAACGTTCAGTGTTAGGTCAAAGGAGAGACCCAGCATCTGCTAAACAGAGGGGTTCTACCAACACAGCCAGGGATAATTAGAATGGTGCTCCATATATTAATAATATGCTCTCAATACAGGCAGTGCAAGCTCCCAGTCATCCCAGTCATCCATTATGTCAATATTATCACTAGACAGGATTCTAAAAATTCTGACAATGCTTGCTGCCCATTAAAATATGTGTCCATGGATGAGTGTAAATTGCAATATTGTCTAAAGGACAAAAAAGTTAAACAAAGGAAAGCAAATGCTGAGAATCGTGGATACCCACAGGCTTTTATTACTAAGGGGCTGAATGAATAGATTGTTCAGTTCCATTGGGTAAAAAAATATAAAGTTACATGTAGATATTTTCTAAAGCAGCCATTTATTTGCTTGGTTTCAATATCTTAAAGCATCACTGGCATCTGATTGGTTGGATTTCTATAATATAGATGACGACATTTAAAAGTAGATTTTTATGTATGTGTAACATGCTTTTGCTTTCTCTCTTGGTATGAATGAAGATTTTCAGTTTCTTGGTAAAAAGTAAGCCTTGCAATGCAGCCATTGACCGATCTGCCAGACCCACTTAGGGCTTCTGTAGAGGTCTATTAACAAAATGTGTTCACCCAAGATTTGCACAACTTTTACAAAGGATTCACACATTTTTTACCAATTAAATCCAATAAGAAAATGGGCCTGATTTATTAAGGCTGCTCAAGACTGGAGAGAATAGATCATGATAGGGGAACCCCATGGGGAGAGGGGGATCATTTCCTATTATTTGGCAAATGCTTTCAGTTCTTGACCAAATCCATTCCAGGTGTGCCCAATCACCCATGTTCACCCATAATAGTCTATCTTCTCCAGTTGTGGAGAGCTTTAATAAATTAGGCCCAATGTGTAAATGTTGTGTGAAAGTTGTGTGATATGGATGTCTAGCTCCCTTCTGTACTATAGGGTCTATGGTCTATTTAAACAAACATTCTCTGGGGGATAGTCAATTACTTGTATGAAAAGCACATGCAACTGGAACATTTTACACTAGAGAATGTTTGGTAATGTCAGATTCACTTTTGGCTGGAAACAGTGGCTGGTTCCCTAGAAGAACCAACCTCTCTTTTCTAAATGTGGTAATGTGAAAGTGGCAATCACAATAAAAAAAAAAAGGAGAAAAAAATGCTGATCTTTTTATGGATCACAACTTTTTAATTATTAGACCCCTGGCTGTTAACCTCCCTAGTGGTAACCCGAGAGTGACTCGGGTTTTGTGTTTCAAACTTTGTTATACTCATACTATTTATATTATACTGTAAAATAAATTTTCATGAAAAACAATGTACCGCTTTTAGACATATAAAACCAGTAAGAAATGAACTGCTAGGGAGGTTAATGTTTGGAATTTGTGTTTTAAGGATCTTATGAGCTTACAATGACCCATACTGTGTGGTCAATGTATTCTTTATTAGGTGAGGACTTGACACATGTGCCCTGATATAATAAAGTTTTCCAAGGCTGGAGGGGATACACCTTGTTGGATCACCCAGCTTCACTGATGAAAGTGTATCCTCTCCAGCATTGGGGAGCTTTAATAAATCAGGCCCATGGTTGGGAGCTACAAGAGTCTGTTCAGAAAACTTTTCCTTTGATTTAGTATTATTTATTACTTGATTCTACAGGGGGAGGTGGGATAACTATTTTCAGGGCTCATTGCCAGTAATGAGTTTTAACTTATTCCCACTGAACATTCAAAGAAACAAATATATGTGTTAATATTAAGAATATGACCACGACAACACAAAAGAATCATGTTGCCCAGGGGATTGCTCAACCACAAACAAAGCTGCCACCACCACATAGTAAATGCACTTAAACCTAACCTCTAGGCAGGTATAAAGGAGACAAATTAATGTAACTCTATAATAATGAATACATAATTCAATGTATTTTTAAAGCAATCAGTATACGTACCTAAATATGGCAGTACCTGTACAGCAAGGCTGGAGTGTGAGAAGAAAAAGCAAAAAAAGTCAATTTGTTAGTTGACAATAGGAATCCTGATAATAAGAAAAACGGCATCAGAGAGATGAGCTCATTGCTGTTCCTTTTCTCCTTTAACTGTTCAGAAGTCCAATGGGTTAAATGTTGGTCAGACAAGAGGACATCTAGATGCAGAACATGTACTACTGGGAAAATCTTTGAATTAGAGGTGAACATTGCGTGAACATTTTATTTTCTTGTGTGTCTTATATTTTAGTTTGAATACCTTTTATTATCTATGTTTATCTTACTAAATTTGCAGGAGTTAAGCATTAACCATGGACTATAGCATGCAAAGCTTTGTCCTCCAGATGGAAGCAAAACGGAGAGTGAATGCCAGGGATATCAAGCCACTCAGTGCTAGATTACATTGAAAATACCAAAATCTAGGATCTTGTTGGCATTTACAAGATGTCATCTGATATCTGAAAGACTTAAGCTACGTACACACTTCCAATTATTATCGTCGGAAAACGAACGACGAACGTTCATGCACGATATCTATGAACGATCGTATAGCACCGATCCTGCACATAGAGGTAACGACACGATCGTTTGTAGATATTGTACACACAATAGATACGATCGTTTAAGCGATAGAGGAACTATGTGCACGACAGGAAAGTGAACGAACGTTCGTTCATTATGCATGCTCAGACCATGGACGATCAACGAACGACCATACACACGAACGATGTTCAACGATCGTCGTTCAATCCGATCAGCCGGTCCGGTCGTTCGTTTCCAGCGACTTTCCTCGTTCGTCGGCGTCGTTGGTTACTTTTTTACAAACGATTTTTTGCCCAATCGATCGTTCGTCGTTCGATTGGAACGATAAAAATTGGAAGTGTGTACGCACCTTTAGACTTTTTTGCTGTAAATCAGTGCTTCTTGACCTTGTTAACGTAGGGGATCTCCTTGAAATATCTTTCAGGTCTTTGGAGAACCCCTGCTATAATTACCACATTCGCAGCTCACAGTATATTTGTGTGGCGGTCGGTGGTATAAATGCCCCCACATTGCTGGCCAGTGGGAAGGTTGCCAACCTTGCAGATAGCCATATAGATCATTGGTATCTGCTAAACTGCTATGAGAGTCACAAACTGCTCATTGGACTCATGGGAACCTCTGGAGGAACCCTGCTTGAGAAACACTGCTGTAGACATTGTGATATGCCCACCACACTCATTAGTTTTGTAATGCTGTTGGATTTTTTCCTATTTTTTGTTCATTAAAGTAATTTACTTCTCTAATGGATGTGCTCTGCCCTCTTGTATTTGTAATAATGAACATAAAAAAAGAATAAAAAACACACAAATAAAAAATAAATCCATCATGTAGCAAAATAAAAACAATGAGGTTCTGAATGATACAAGTTTAGAGGTCAATATATTCAGCTCATTACCATAAAAAAGGAAATGTACTAGCAGCACGTATATGAAATATATTAATATAACATCCCGAGAAACACTCCACACTCATTTGTCTTTGTCATTGTTTTGAAGGTTGACACTCCTTTACCGTTACCAAATCAGCTTTGCTCTTTACATTGTCTTTGTACCTTGTGTGCTTTTTTCTTTTTTTTTTTTTTTGTAAAAGTGCTTATAGTCATTTATTACTAAATAATACTGTAAATCTACAAAATATATAAGAACCTACAGATTGATTAAGATGAACAGGGTAAGAGCTTAGTTAAAAGTAGCACAAATAAATAAATAAGACTAACTTGTTCTATGAGATACACAAAATTATTTCAAGTTTAATAAAATGTGCAGCGTTAGTGGTCGCTCACACTGGAATTAGACTGCAGAATGTCTTGCATATTGTTTTGATAATCCTGTTTAACGTTTTTTTTTTGTATATTTTAATGTTAAGTATTGTTTCTGCTCTAAGCAACTGTATTTTAAAAAACTACTATTATATATATATAATGAAAAGAAGTATTATGTAATCGTCTATTCAGTAAGGAGATAGAGGGTTCTATATAAATGTGTTTTTTAAACATGAATAAAAAGAGTTCCATATATTTGCAATCACATGCAAAAGCAGCTTGCGGTCTTAAGGCACCTGTCTAAAGAGAGGTCCCTACCTTTATACTGAGAGCCCTGGTACCTTCATTAGGTATACCTTAGAGGTAGATCCCATTCTGTTTAGGGTACAGCAATACACCAGAAGCCCTGACTCCAACTCAACTCAACTGTTTTTTGTTTCTATCTCCTGAGCTTATTTGATCTTAACAAGAGAGTTCAATAACTCAAGTGTAAAACTGAGAAATTTACATATAGATATAAATGAGTTAAAGTAGTATCTCATCCTTTTTGTATAGCTCAGTCTAGGGTTTCATTGTGACAGCTAGCAGGCAGGCAGTTTCTGCAATGCTTCTTCTTTAGAAATATATATATATGTATATATATTTACAGTATATAACTTATTAACATACTGGGCACATTTACAGAGGAGCATTCCTAGCCTGACTGAGCTATGTGATCCAGGACAAACCATATACCCTGGGACAGACTATCAGCAGCCAATCCGGGAGAAGCCCTAACATAGCCTTGAGAAAGCACATTCAAAGAGAACTCTGCAGAGCTGCACGGCACAATACATAAAGGAAGGGTGAAATAAAGAAACTTTGGTAACTGCAGATGAACTACAAAATGGCTACATTTTTGGATATGTTACACCTCCACAAAGAATCAAGGAGTTTATGGACTGAGCACCTATAGGTGATGGAATCATGCTCTCAGGGCAAGACCTACAAGCCCCAAACCCCAAGGAGAATAAACTGTGCCAACAGTGTGAGAAGGGGAAGCTGGAGTCTCACTTCTTGGTACAATGCATCCATGAGAGACACTGTCTTCCATAGACTGTCTGCTCACATCCTAGATTTTACCACCATAGATGAAGGGAGGAGACTCTATACCATACAGGGTAAAAAAGCAATCTTTGGCAGAAGTTGCCATAAATAGTATGTCACCACCTGCCACTGACTGGGAGGAACATTAGACACCAATGACTATAACACCTCATCTAATTACTCCCCTATAACCTTACCCTTATAACCCTATACCCATCACATTACACTTATTATTCCCTCATTCTTTGGCAATGATAAATATATTTGGTCTTGCCAATAAATCTTTTTAATTTAAAAACAAAAAAAAGCATAAACCATTATATCAAAGAATATTCTTGTACTTCTAATAATGTACTTCTTGTTGTAGTCCTTATGAAAGTACTGGCTGCATCTGAAGCTGCAGCAATTTGTTATTGTGTGACAAAAAGACCAAAAATTAAAAATATTAAGATTTATAGTGTAATGATTCTTTTTCTTTTTTGGAATTACCATTTATATATATTACAGCGTGTCTGTAGGGGTACAATTTTTGTGATATACAATGTGGCTTATTTTCGGCATAGACTATTAATTTTGCTGTAGGGTAGAGAATAAGTAAGACTCACATAAAGGATAACAACTGATATGACATCAGGCAATTGATTTCTTTTTGCTACAAAATGTCAGCAGCAATGCCACATTGTGTCTCATTAAATATAATAGATAGTGTCATTAAGTGTCATGAGATCTTATACATTGAGATCTTTGCTCATGGTGTGGTGTTGTCTGAGCGGATGTCACCGTTATAGAAGTAAGGAGTCAGGAGAAGTGAGTGTTTATTAGTGCGACAAGGATAACTGGCATTGTACTTTAGAGAAATGTTTTGTCGCTGTTGCTGGGACAGACTATTGTGAGCATTGCTGGATAACTATATCACAATCTGTTGACAAGTAACCTACAAAGATGTGCGACTGCAGAAAAGAGTCAGGATAGTGACAGAGGTCATTGTAGACAAGTTTAGATGTCACATTGGTACATTCTGCTACCAGTAAGTGGCTCCATGTCATTAATTTTATATGGCGTTCCCAAAAAAACTATTCAAAGCATTATTTCATTATACATACAGTAAGCATAAGGGAAATCACAAAACAAACTCGGTTCTGAAAAAAAAGTAGAATATTCTTGGAGTTTATTAAAATCTTGCAATGCTAGTTTGGAGCACTTGAGTTTCCAAGGATAAATATTTAATGATGGCGATGATGTTTATTGGTAAATATCGAAATAACATATAAATATCTTTTAAAATATCTTGGTATTATACTATATTACCAAACAAATTCATATTCACTAAGTACTAAAAGACAAATCAATCTGTCATTATCTATAGAGTCAGGAAACACAAGCAGTTGGGAAATTTATTTTTTACATGGATTTCTGGATCTGTAAAGGATACAATGTCAAAGAAAAGCATTTATTATCTTGCTGTCCATTATAAACATAGCAATTTAAACTAATCATAGTGCAAAGCAGTATGGAGTCTAAACATTTCTTTACCTGATTCAGAGTTTCCTAAATACACCCAACATTAGTCACTGGCAGATACTCATTTTAGTTCTTTTAAGTATCTTTAACATTGAAACAAATAGGTTTGTTTCTTTTCCGTTTTTGTAGATTTTTGATGGTAGTGGCATTGCCCTGTACTTTTTTCTAGACCCATATGCAGCATGCAAGGAAGGTTTTCCATCCTAACCATTTTCATGGAACCAATTCTCACCACTTTTGCAAGACTTTGCAAACATATTTCCAGCAGTTTCATGTGCTATGCAAGACTGCAAATTGAAAAAAAAAGTCTGAAACTGCTTTGAAACACTTACAAACTTTTGCAAAAATGTTAGAAAGCAATTTTATTACAAGATTAAGTTGAAAAGAATTAAAAAAGAAAAAGTAAACCTCACTGCGAGCCTAGCAGTTGCCACTTATTTGCCAGTGGGATCCCAGCCTGGAAAAGCCTGAGGGCTACCACCTGTTTGCCAGTAGGTGTCCGGGAGCCGTGAACCTAATGGTTTGTGACTGCTAGTCTCTATATGCCCCAAAACCATAAATGCTCAATTTATGTTTATAAAAAATCTCTGTAAGCCTCCGCAGTTACAGAATATGTAGACCAACCTTGGGGTTAGTAGGAGGAAAGTTAGAGCTGTACTGTGTAAAGTCTACTCTCTGTGTTACCTGCATCACCAGTCACAATTAGACTTTCAGGGAGTTTGCATGTTCTTCCCAAGCTGATTTGGGTGTGCTCTGGGCACTCCTTCCACATCTTTAAAGCATATTGGTGGGTTTATTGTCTCTCCCTCATAAACCCTTAGACTATATCAGGGACATTAGACGATGACTATGGTTGAGACATTGGCCCTGATTTATTAAAGATCTCCACGGCTGGAGAGGATATACTTTTATCAGAGATGATCCAAAAAACCTGGACTGGATCTGTTCCAGGATTGAAAACATTTGCTAACAAATCTATTCCAGGTTTTCTAGATAACCCATGTTCACTGATGAAAGTTTATCCTCTCCAGCCTTGGAGAGCTTTAATAAATCAGACCCATTATATTGTAAGTGTCGGTGACACCACTATGTAAATAAAGCTCTGATAATATTAAAAAAAAGCAATTTGTCTGATAAGTGGGAAACATCTAAGTATTGCAAGCCTTGTTAAAGGATCACCAGATTCCTGTAAACAGCCTATAAATAACTTGCTCTCTAAAGCATATCTCAAGGTCCATGTGCCTAGTTCACTGATGCCTTCTCATAATTAATTGTATCTAGCAGACAAATGAACATCCATGGTGTTATGCTTGGAGGTCATGGATTGCACTGCAAATTACTTAAGGCTTGTCAGAATAAGTAGGGATGTGGATTCTGTTAGGCCAGGGCAGAAGGGGCAGTAGAATCTAGACATGAAGTTATCACCTTTACTGAGTATCTAAAAAGTGGAAGATAATAAAACCCAGCAAGTATCAAAATGTGTGCTGGGAACTTTTGCAAATATACTAGAATGTATTCTTTAAAATAGGAGTTCATATGTTTTCAAATGACTTACAGACTTCCAAGGATTGTGTGATATAAACATATACTCAATTTATCAGACTATAAATCATCCTCATCATCAACAGCAGTATGAGGTACCAGCATAACTTTATAGGATGTCAATAGCTTGCATTAATTATGGATAACTAGGAACAGTGCAGCAGGCAGAAAAATAAGGATTTAATATATTTAATTTTATTCAAATGAAAAGTCACAAACATTTTGCTGTTGTTGATTTTGTGCAAAAATCTAATCTAGATACAGTTACTTACAATGTTACTTGCTTGTCATCTATCATATCATTTATTTTAGGTTCAATAATGCAAAACAAAAAGCCTGTTTCAATTTAAATTTTTTTGTTACCTTTCCCAAATATTTGGTTCCCATTCCACCAATGGATACCCCTGGTTATGAAACCGTGCTTTAAAACCCCTTGTTTGACTCTCTGTTCATCAATCTCATGTCAGCAATTCTCTAACCAATGTCTAGGTTCCATCAACTCCTTAATTTGCCTCTCGTTGTTTCCAGCACACATTTTTTTTTTACAGGCACATACTGCTTCCCAATCTTTTTATGCTATGACTATTTTGTTATATTATGTTTTATGTTATGACTGCCCATAGTAGCAGCAGATGACAGTTCCAAAAAGGAGTGGGGATCAACATGGCAGAGATTACAGTACTAAAGGTAATTTTATGTTAATTAACAACAAAATAATTTTGAGAAAATGGTTCTTCATATAGATTTTTAAAATATATCTATTCATGAGAATATTTTATCTGTTTCTTTTATAGTGGTGCTTTCCTATGATTCCACCAAAGAACACAGGTCTTTTGCATACATAAAATATTAATTGTATATTATTTTCATTTTTAACAAATTATTGACAAGGAGTCCTGATAGAACGAAGGTTAGCTTTTCCAAGCTCCGAAATATTAGGTACCAGCCTGTTTAGTCTTTCCAAAATGACAGGTATGGTTACTGGTCAGCTTGGCCTCTTCTTTTTCTTACACAGATGTACCTAGATAAAGGATCATGCCAACAACACAAATCATTTGATGGCCCTTCCTATTCAAATTGAAGTCTGAATGGGGAAGCGTCTTTTATCAGGAGCTTAAGCTTAACATGGCTTATTTGTAATGACCCAGGGTGATTGCCCCATTGGATCAGTCCGTATATTTATCCAAAATTTGTATTGTGTAATCCCAATCAGCTGAAATCGCATATGAATTTTGGCAATTACAGGTAGTCCCCAGTATAAGGACATCCAACATACGAACGCCTCCTAGATACAAACTAGGCTTCCCTGCTCACTGTGTGCAGGACGAAGGCTTGGAGGGGGGAGGGGGCAGTTTGCATGACTTGCTGAAGAAATCTTTTGCTAAAAACAGCTGAGGTTGTGGGTGATCTTAAGGGGGTGAGCTCTTTCTGCAGCCTCTTGTAACTCTTTAATGACCAAGACAAAGCTGCAGTTGTTTCTTTGCATATCAAAGCACA
>NC_092859.1:142451552-142545206 GCF_032062135.1 Pyxicephalus adspersus | reverse complement strand
TGTCAGACATCCTATACCGTTTATTAGCTGATAGCCGTTATGTGAGTTGGCCTTCGTCTAGCTAGAGCAAAGAACGACGAATGCTCAAGTATCAAAAGTTGGTTTGTCCTTCTTGTAAAGAAAAAAAATAGACTGAACTGATATTACAGGACTTTTAAATTAGGTATATGAAATATAAATCAGCATCTGTATTTTACAGCATATAAGGGCTGTTCTCTGGCTAATATAGCACTCGTTCTCTTGTGGCTAGACAGCATGAAGTGCAACATAATGGCTTGTCAGGGAGAGGCTGCTTCACTGGAGTTGGTAATGAAAACAGTAGGTGAAGATGTTTATTGGTTTAACCCAAGTGTACTATTGAAAACATGTAACTCCTTAAAAGAAAATTATAGCCTAAACCCAAGCAGCAGCAAGGAGCGTTTTGTAACACCTGCAGATAGATATGTAAATGTCCAAGGGCTTTGGCAGGCCTAAAATTGTCTGGCATTCTATATGCTACTCAAACGGCTACAGGGAAGCAATTTATTTTATATTACATATGTTCTTTTCATGTCGTAGAATGGCTGCTTTTATGTCTGACCTTCTTTTTCAGTATGGCTTTTCTTGTCACTATTGTAGGTCCCGTTATGCAAAAGTAATTTGGATTCATGTTTGTGTAAATGTGCCCCTTGCTGCCCCTATTCAGGGACTTTAAACATAATAATGACATAAAGTGGTGTGCAACAACCTTACCTTCATTTACTGGGGTTTTGATGGAATCTGGATGTTTCTTTCTAACAACTGGGACTTATTTTTCAATCACAACTACACATAAGCTTGTCATGGTGCAAGGTTATTGTGTTGTGTTTTAAGGTTGTAGGTTGGCTTATAAATAGATGTAAAGATTTTATATAGATAATATGGAACTCAATTTCTGGAAATATCACATAAGATATAAATAAATACCTTAAAATTTACATTTTCAATGTGAATATATCCAAAACTCTTGGTGTGAAAAAGGATAGTGGACCTGTTTAGGTTGCTCTCCATAAATGAGATCGCCTTGAACTTCTTGTCCTTAGAAACATGATAGAAAAAATAGAAATCTCTTTAAAATTCAACCTTTCATGGTTTTCCCAGGAAAAAGTGACACCAATGAATAATATGACCTCACCTTCTTTTCCAATGCCTCCTAATTTCCCTCCTTGGAGGCGGTGTCTCATATATGTTCTCCACAACAATATTTAGTACTTCTCCAGATATTATTGGTAATACTCACTCCATTATGGAGTGATAATAAATATTTATCTGCAAAAAACTAGATTCAATCATATGATTCAATCCATAAACGGATTTGCACTTAAATTGTATGAAGAACCGCCATCCTCTGTGACACCAAATGCTCGTCAAATGATCTCATCATATGTAATGTGTACAATGTATCTAGCCCATGTATACTAACAATGTTGATTAAAACTTTCTGGACTTTTTTATAAGGAAAGAGGCATGTATATTTCCTAAAGAAGGAAATAAAGGGTATACGATAACTTTTTATAAATTCACTGCTGTTAAAGTCCTGTATTTTTCTTGTTCTTGTATTCTTACCTGTAGTCACTATTTAAGGGAGGTGAACCAGATTTTTCCATGGGGCAGCACGGTTGGCTCAGTGGTTAGCACTCTTATCTATTCAGCGCTAGGTTACAGGTTTAAATCTCAGTCAGGACACTATCTGCAAGGAGTTTGTATGTTCTCCTCGTGTTTTCATGGGTTTCCCTTCACATCCGAAAAACATGCCGATAGGTTAATTGGCTTCCCCTAAAATTTTCCTTACACTGTTTATGACATATGACTATGGTAGGGACATTACTACATACAACAGACTTTGTGTGTTTTTAATGAAATATAAGTTTTGATTGCATGCAATGGGGTAAGTTTGCATACTGAAACATAGTTTTTTTCCTTTTTATGCAAGTACAATCTTCCATTGAATATTGACCTGGCATTTTAATTTGAGGACACAACATGGCGATACAGTAGATGTGAAAACACAATAACACCATTGTGTATTTTTTTTCTCCAAGACATATTGTTGACATTATCAAGTTGGCAATGTCACATCATTGGAAGCTACTTTGGAAAGATTCAAGCTCAGAAGAAAATAAGTTGAACTATTATAATTCTCACTTAACAATAAAATATGCAGAGAGCCTGAAGTTGTTAAAGTAAACATCACAGACCTTCATAGAGCGGCTATGAGGTTTCCAGTAATACAGTTAACTGTAGAGAACTGCTTTGATTCCAAGCTGATAATAAATGTATTTTAATGGGTACTATTCAGATGTTTCAGAATAAAGGTATGATTACCGCAAACAGTACACCGCGTCCTTCATGTCTCGTGTCTCTGTAATGTTTGCAAATTATTCCATTTAAACATGATTTTTTTTAATATTGAAATTCATGATTTTGTTACACTGAGACTAAGGAAAAATGTTTTTTTTTAAGTATAATTATTAATTAATGAAATAGTGGTACGAAAATGTAGCACCTTGAAAGTGTATACACAATTCCCTGACATCCTGAATGCAGAAACCTGTGTTGTTATGAATTAAAAAGCTCCAGATGACCCCCTAATGTGTGTATCTCTGGAATAGTACACAAATATAGCAACAATAGATCTCTATTATACTGTCACAGGAGCCAGCACTGCCATGAGTGAAATGTACAAATGCAAACAAAAAATGTTACAAAAATACCAAACAATGACAATAGGGTCTTTTCATGGGTTTTGAAGGGGAACATAACCAATAGCATGTTTGGGAGGCTTTAAAGTTGTACATGTTTTTGTTTTCATTTTTTTTTTTAATCAAAAAATAGTGGCCCCCATTCCCCCTTTATGCAATGTGCCAGGCAACATGCCTTTCACTATTATAGGGCTTCCTTGCAAAATAGAAAACGATGAAGCCTCTTCCCCATACAAAGAACTTTTGTCCACTGATGCTGAGGGACAAGGACCTTTTCCCCATATCTGGGGACAATTAAAAACTTTATTTAACAAATTTACTTTTTTAACATTATACCTGCATTTTTTGTTATATTTCATTTAAATTTAAGGCTTTGAGCCTGGTTTATTCCAAGGCTGGATAAGATTCGTAGGTGAACCTGGGTGATACAGAAAACCTTGAAAGAATTTCTATTTGTTAGCAATTGTTTTTAATCCTAGTCCAGATCCATTAGAGGTTTGCTGGATCACGCAGGTTCACTAATGAAAGTGTATCTTCTCCAGTCTTTGAGAGCTTTCCTAAATTAAGCCCTTTGTGAGACTAGGTGGGGTATGCATGGTGGAGTGTCTGTTTCCTGAGAGGGGAGGGCTATGATGTTGTCTGCTTCCTCAAACAACAGCAGAGGGGTTTATCTCCTATTGAGTTACCAGTCCGAATCAAAGTACTCTTTACTAAATAGGACCTACCTACCCAATGTTTTTCCCACACTGGTCCAAAAGACACTGACACTGTGGTTCTGATTTATTAAAGCTCTCCAAGGCAAATAGCAAATGATTTAAAAAAAAAATCCATTCCATGTTTTCTGGCTCACCCAGCTTCACTTCGGAAAGTGTATTCTCTCCAGCCTTGGAGAGCTTTAATAAATCATGCCCTATGACTCCTCTGTGCCCCCCATACTTATCCACAAAGCTATTGGATATTCTAACTTTGCAGAACAAATTTTTTGTTCATGTTAAAATATTTTTTTCTGATACAGTCTAGAAATGTCAATCTGATATATAGTTATGGGGCAACGGATGGATGTTTCCATTTTCAGAACCCTTGATAACCAAGGTCCTATTTTAAAAACCCTACATACCCCTTCCATATAAAGATTTAGACCCTCAGACCTTAATCACGACCTTCATAGTACTCCTTATCTGTACACTTGCAACTGGTCTGTACCTTCTGACCTTGTCAACTTGACTTTCAATCCCAAAAGTTTTTACCCTCAACCCTGCTATGCTAAAAGACAGGGCCGTTGTGACTGCTGTTACAAGACTGCTGCTGAGTTACAAGAGACTGTTTGTGTCTGTGGACAAGTGACTGGGACGTCAACAACATATTATCAAACCTTGCAGTGCATAGAAAATACTCCTTATCCTTAATTTTTTATGTATAAAGGATACACAAAGGAGATAGTTTGTTTTTGTGGCTAAATATATTCAATGTGCATTAAAGTATAAGATACAGTGTAACAAAGTGAAATCATACAGTCATACATTTGCAAACTTTTTTTTAACTTTTCCTTTATCTGCATTAAAATCAAGCAGCAAGGGGGGTCTTTGTTTCTTCAAATCTAGACAGTGGTTCCTATTATTGAGAAGCAAATTTTTCCAAAATAATATTGTCCTTTTGTCTCTTATTTCCCGACACGTTTCGTACATATAGGCTTATTTAGGGGATTTTTTGAGACCAATAATATTTTCCAGTGATACCTTTGTTTGAAGAAAATAAACAAATAGGATGAGAGTTGAATCAGTTTTTGCCAGAAAATTATAGTGCAGAGTGTAAAAACTTATTCATGTAACTGCTGCTTGAATGATGTTTATTTTTAAATAAATTGTTAAGCTTCCTTCCTAGTTGTTTTATTGTAGTGTTATTCAATCAATTCTGGGAGAGAATAAGTTGTTCGTATCCAAGAGGTGATTCAAAATCAGCAGTCAGTTCCAAACTATTGAGCCTGGTAGATGTACTCCAGCCTTACCTAGAATCTTGAACAATTGTACTGACTCCTCACCTGTACTGAAATTGTTTTGTCAGATTTTAATGTACTTAGACATTTTTTTTAAAAGCTGAAGCAAGTTATAAAGAACTTGTCTTATTTCTTGGCTAATGGACATGCAGCATCATCAAGTCATGTTCTTCTTAGTCTTGCTGTTCTGGCCTGTCTCAAGAAGTCATTGGGCCTTATTTATTTAAGCTCTACAAGCTTGAAGAATAGGCTATCATGGGAGAAACTGTGTGATCCAGCAAACCTGGGACGGATCAGGTCCAGGATTGAAAACATTTGTCAATTAATAGAAAATGCTTTTTTAAATAAATCCATTCAAGTTTCTTCTATCACCCCTGGTTCTCCCATAAAAGTCTAGGAGGAGAATTTAATTATACTCCTATCAATCATAGGGGCTCAGTATCAATTATGGCTGATAGTCTGATAGTCAGGAAAATGTTTTTTTAGAAGTTATACATGACTTTCTTTCAGCCCCTTCCCATCAGCCATAATCTGCCTAAACTACTCAGACAAACAAAGACACAATGATGCTATCACTGTCTGATATCTCTGTCTTTTTTTTAACGTTTTATTTTAAAAAATGTGCCTAGCATACCACAGAACTATTTATAAAGCAAATATGAAAAATGGTCAACTGTTAGAAATGCTTCGTCAGACCTCTTGAATAAATAAAAAAAATTAAATGGTTATTGGGGTACACATCAATAATGTTTTTTATTGGGTTACCAAGAAACAAATAAAAGTAAACTAGTTTGCTTATGCCAATAAACATAAAATGTAGTTTATAATGTCTGTGTATAGCCTATACATTATTAGTTTTGGATACAATAGGGAAGAACTAGAAGCTCCAGTAACAATGTCACTAAGACAAAAAAGTTATGGAAAATCCAAATTTTTGGTGGAACCAAACAGTTGTTATCAGAGTAGGAATAGAAGAAGAATACTTCCAATAGAGGGACTTTTTCCATGACAACTTACCCCTACTGTTGAGATTCCCCCTCACCACCTATTGTATCAGTGGAATGCCTGGTATCTCGCTAAGGGATCACTGATAGCAGTTAGAAAACTTTATAGAGTTACTTATTTGTAAGTAAACCTTTACCTACTCTACCCAAAATAAAAAGTTTTAGCTATACATAAAGTTTAACTATTTTAAATTCTTTTACTCACAAAACTGCCAAAACATAACAATTCAGAGTTATTTCTTGTTACAAATCATGTTCACATGTTCCAAAACCTAAATTTTCATTTTTGGGATACTATGAGCAACATGTTTTGTTTTAAATCTGGAAGATCTATTTCCAATCATTTAGCATTCAAAGGTCAAGAAAAGTTAAAACAGATTAGTTGGTAGATCTGTATTATACATTTTTGTTTCTAAAGAAGGATGACTAATTGTTCTGGATTGTGCATGTTCAAAATCTCGAAAGATGGAAATCATTTGGACTCCAATTAAATATATAACAGGCAAGCATGCAATGCTGTGGTGGTGGCCTCCGCTGGTCAATTGTTGTCTACTAAGGCCAAGAATGTGGATAGGTCAACGTAGTGCCAAAGTTGCTTACACATGTTAACACTTGAAATAAAATTGTTTTTTTTAATTACTTCACTCTTTTTAAGCACAACTTCTTTTTTTTTCTCAAAATAGCAATCTGTTGTTGCACTTATAAAAATTTGAAAGCTTTGCATATTATTACTATTACTAACCCATATGTTCCAAAGTATATACCATTGGTGTTAAAAACCTTGTTAAAGTGTCTGTGAATTCCTTAAACCTTGGCCATGTGTACTTACCTCCTAACATTTGGTGAAAGGTATGAGGGACACTTTTAAGTTCAAAATAGGTAGGCACATTACACACCCCTGCCATGCCTCTAGTTTACAGACTGTAATTAATGAAAACACATAAAATTGACTGGTTAAACCCACAAATCATAGACAACTTATGAGAAAAGAAGGGTGGAGGTACTTGGGCCTGAAAGATGGACATTCCATCCAAATCAGGGACAGTTGGGAGGTATGTATATATTCTGTAGGAGGTATGTGTATATTATTAATTGTCTACTTATATTAGATAAACAGTTATTGTCACACTAACAAACTAATACATAATTTACTCTATTACCCAAGGAAAAAGGACAACACAATAATGCATGCCAATGCATGTTGGTGTGTTGTAACCCTATCTGGCACTTCCTGCCGGTGCTACCTTGTGTCAGGTTATCCCAAGGGGAAGTTCTTACCACCTGAAATGTAGAGCACCACTCTCATAAATCAGTTAGTGGGGGGGACTTGCCCCTGGAGTAAGATGAGGTTGGGCTAGTGCTGCTCTCATCATTCATTGGACAAGAGTTTGTCCCTGGGGTAAATTTGTGTTGGGGTAGCACATGCTAGAAATACAATTGGGATTAGTGTGTGCACTCTAATGCACTAGCACACGTCAATGTTTAGCCCTGAGACTTCAACTAAAGTTATTTTCTAGTTTACTTTAGAAAATTCTAAATTATCCAAATGGTTGCTAGGAGCAACATCTCCCCTTTTTTATTGCAAGTTTTGTAAACTACCCCTGACATTCAATATGGTCTAGCATAATTAGCCAGACCCAGTAAAGATGAACAACAACAAAAAAATGGCCTCTTTTACACCGTTCATGTTTATCCTTAACATAGCTAGAGAAGACCAAACTTCAATATGGTAATGGTACCAGCATGTTTCTAGTTTTTTATTGCACTTTGAAAGCTTTATTCTAAAAGTATTAACTTGATGAGTCAAAATCAATAAAGTTAAATGTTGCATTTATTGTAATATAAGTTTGCCATAAGGATTCCAAGGCTAGTGACACTGCTCCATTTTAACAAGCATATAATTTACCCTGACTACTTATGAGGTTTTTTATTTACTGCGTTCTGCGCGCTGACCTGGGCCTGACTATTTTTTGCTGTTTTACTAGATAGAGCTTGGCTAAGCAGTCGATTTGTCAAGTGTCTGTATCTTGTAGAGGAGAGCTCATTATCCCCGCCTTAACCCAACCAAGCCAATTTATTTCAGAACTTCTATCATCTACTTTTGTGCTATAATAAGATCCTCTGTTCTCTTCTTCTCCTCCGCCCCCTCTTTTTCCATGCGTACTGGGGCCAACTTTGTAAGGACATCAAACCACTTTGGTTGACGATGGAGGGGAAGACTTCTTCATGGGGCGGATCCGACTCCCAGCGCCGGTCTGAGGCTCTTTGTGTTCAATAGTTCGACCCGTTCTCTTTGACATCCCACTCTCAGCGGGCGGCTCATCTACTCCTAGTCTGAAGCTTTGATCATGTGTTCTACTCGCGGCTCCCGCCGAGTTCAGCTCCTCAGGAGCCTGTGACATGGCGAACCGTACCACTGGTTGTTGCAGTACTTATAAAAAGAAGGAGAAGATTAAAAAGCACTGGTGAAGAAAAGACGAATAAATGTATAAATATTATACAGTTAAAGTGAAAAACATTCTCAGTAAGGCCCCTCTAATTTACTAACTGGATGTCTCTAGTAGGCCTTGCACAAAGCCATCCTTGTAGGCCTGCCAAGTCTTTTCTGAGCAATAGAAGTACCTTAAGTGTGTAGAAAAAAAAAAAAATACCAGCTGTAAACTTTGGGGATTATCAATGCACAGTTGTCATGTCAATGTCATTGTTTATTTGACATTTAAGCAAAGGTTTTTAATTATCCATAATTAAACTAAAAGAACTTTTTTCTGACAAATTAGGATTATTGAAACTTTTTTACCTTTTTTAGAAATAGTTTTTCAATTAGCTCTAAAGCACTTTACATAGCAAAGGCTATCCCCTAATAACACTTACACTGTGTCTCATTATTGTCCCCAAAATATACACACGGGCAGAAAAAAAGTCCCCTTTACATGCATGCACATTGAGGTAAGATGCATCACAGATCACCTCTATTCCAGAGTCCTTTGCCCTCTGTGCCTATTGATTGCTTTTTGGTGTATTGGGCTACATTGATCATAGACGGAGTGCCTACTTGTTAAGAAGCGTGTACGTGTCAAAATTCTTTACATGACATAGCAACAAGTGTGCCAAGACAGGTTTATTGCATTGAAAAATAATGTGGTGCATCTAAGCTTTTAGTGATGGTATGGTGCAGAGTAAGGGAGCTATGGTCTGGGATCCCATGGCCAATTAGGCCAAGATTTATTATTACCCCCTGATTTAATACTTAATTGACAGAACTGCATGGGGTGTGCAAATCGAATAGTTTGCTGTAGAAAAAAACTAATTTAGATTAGACTGTTAGGTTGTTTTGGTATGCAATATAAGCTTGAATAAATCAGATCACAATCACAATGTTCAGATGTTAACACAACCGACCCAACATGATCTTTCAAAGATTGCATGATTCTTTGCTGCAGGTAACTTGCATGAGTTATGTGAGTCTAAACCCCAGTGTATTATCATTTGGCATCCTTTCATTTCCTATCATGCTCTATGGAGTAAGAGAAACTTCAGGTTGAATCCAGCTGACCCAACAGGATCTATTAAAGCTTGGATTATTCTATGGTAATTTGTATCAGTTTGGTAGTAATAAATGAGCCTAAACCCCAGTATACAACCATTTTGTATCCTTTCAGTTCCTAATATGCTCTATGAAGAAGAAGAATCCAGATCTGTCCAGTTAATGTCACTCACCTTTATTGATTGGGTGTCATACAGTGGGGTACATCTATGTTCTTTGCACTATGCTTTCAAACCACAAATGATAATATATGGGTCCTTAAAAGCATTACATCTTACACAATAAAAGCTAATATTCTAATGATGTAAAAAGTATTTTACTTTAACTACAAACATTTTATCAGAAATACCTTTTTATTTTGGTTATTTTCTGGTCTTTACAATAGAATTTTCATTCTGTTTTCGAGATATAAATACATATTACATAATAACATTTGAAATTAATCTGAATTCCATTTTTCCAGTCATGGACGCTTCAAAGATCAGTTTATTATTTGCTCGAATATTTTGTTGTTCATCCTATTATGCATGCTTTCTCTTTGAAAATGTAAGACAAAGGTATTCTACACTGCATGAGTAGCCTTGACATATTCTTTGTTCATCGTCTTTTAAATGCTTGTTTGCTATCAATTTATACCGATTCACTTGATAAAAAAAAATGTGAAAAAATGCAGTTATATACTTTTCAGCCTCAGCCTAGCTAGTAAGTGCTCTTTAGGGCAGAAGGGTCGTTACATTTCAATGGTCAAGAACTGGTCTTATCTTTGGAGAGTTGCTAGATTGACAATATCTATAGAGCTTTTTACGAATAGACTTAGTCAGCTGGGAACAAAATTTAGAACTTCAACACATATTACACAGTCCTTCATTCAGTAATGGAGTTCAGTCCCAGTGGAGGGTTCACATGAGAACACTCTGCACATCTAGGTATTTTGCTGTCTGCATGACGTGGGTTTAACTATATCTGATGTGAGGATGGATGTAACCACACGGTAAATCTAGTAAAAAAAAATACGATGCTATGGAATCATATACTGTAGAATTGAAAGTCAAATAACATATTTTAATAATCTTTTGCAGATATTATATTATTTACTATCATCTAAAAATATGGCAATATATAGTAAAATCTTATAATATAAAAGTTCCAATCGGCTTTGAAAATAAAGCATGACACTTTTATTGATTGGTGCAACCGATTCTTCTAAATTTGAATCATTAGGCTAGGTAGGCTTAAAAAGCTTACAATAATACATATCTCCTAACTTTCTAAAAAATGGACACCTTTTAACATAGGGTCTGATTTATAAAGCTCTCAAAGACTGGAGAAGATAGACTATCATGGAAGAACTTGGGTGATCCTGCGAACCTGGAATGGATTTCTTGGAAATAATTTGCTATTAAATAGCAAATGTTTTCAATTCTAGGTTTGCTGGAACTCCCAGGTTCTCCCATGATAGTCTATCCTCCCCATTCATGGAGAGATTTATTGAATCAGGCTCAAAATGTGTAGGCTCCCAATACCCCATTACACCCACCATTCCCCCAATCGCAAAGACAACTTTTTTTTTCTTTCTCTTATACTTATACTTCCCTTTTTCAAATAAAAAAGTTTAAAAGTAGTTTTTTACTTTCAGAATTCCATATATTAGACCAGAAAGAGAGACAACTGAGGAAGAGGCAGGGACAGAGCAATTTTGAGCTTTAAAAAAAAAAGGTACAGTTTTTTTTCCGACAGACTTACTGGAATAACTCAGTCCACGATTTATTAGACAATCAATGAGCTGTCTTTGAACATTGAATGTTTGAACATTGCTTCTTCCAATGTTACCCTTTTATATACAAATTTGTATTGTTAGTTAGTTTGTGAAGCTTTTACAAAGATATCAATGGTTAAAATGAAATCTTTATGACAAATCTCCTTTTTATTGTCCCCTAAATGTTTAGGTTCACCTGTACACAGAGTACAGAAATTAAATAGTTTACATACTCTCGAAAAGTATTCTGCACCTCAAGCACCCACATTTGAAGCACTCAATGCACATCAGCGCTTCCCATTGAAAAAAATTCTGCAGTCTCTATAATTGCTGCCATTTTGCTTCAACTCCAATGTGACATGTCACATTGGAATTGAAGCAAAGAAAAGCATCATGGGGTATCAACAAAGAATGCATTAAATGACTTGCAATATTGTGTTATAAATACATTCCAACCCATTCCATGTTTTCCATACATTAAAGGCTAAAATGTGCAGATACTTTCCCTAAAATCAAACAAGCCTTCACTGACCTCTCTAGGTGCTAGGTGTGGAGTTAATTATTATTAAACCTATGTTTGATCTGTGATTAGCAGGTGTTAAAATTGAATTCCTGTTGACACCAATGTGCATTTTCAGACTATGGCAGGCATTCAAGTGCCTTTAGAGATGTACTGTTTTCCAGTGTTGGAGCTGTGTATAGTTCTTAAAACAGCCTATTAGCATTTTTGTCTTTGGAATTGAAAATGTTACTAAGATTTAAACTAGCAGATCTACAAAACTCCATCTCCATCAATTCTTGTTTTTCTCTCCTGCTTTTAAATCATGGTCGATGTTAGGCATGTTGGTTTCCAATGTGCCTACTGCTAGAAGGGGTAATGCCAGGCTCAGCAGTGGACACAGCTAATAGGTAGATTGTGTATCTCCTATCAAACAATGATAAAAAATAAAAATGAATCTATCTTTCGTCTATCTATCTATCTGTCTATCTATCTATCTGTCTATCTATCTATCTATCTATCTATCTATCTATCTATCTATCTATCTATCTATCTATCATGCTTTTTTGTACATGGTTCTTTTGTATCATCTATTGTCATTTATTAACATGACTTTGTGACCTATCAGTTCCTGATTTTGATCACACTATTAGAGAGAGACAGACATAAAGTTCTGATTTGCATCTGATTCGCAGAGCATTTATTTAACTTCGATGCTAGCATTGTACTGTTAAATAAGCTATAATTTTGTAAAGGCCAAGGATTCTATATCGCTAGCTTTTATTCTTAGCTTGGTCATTTTTCTTACTCACTGAAGTGTAGAATTATGTTTCTTTTTTTAAAAAAAAACATTCCCCAGTATTTTCACATTGATTTAATATTACAGCTATATTACAGTTATAACCAGGCAAAAGGGGTGATTTATTAAAGATTCTCCAGACCACTGAATTTGTGTTTGCTTCAAACAAACCAATGGTCACAAAAAGTCTATATTTTTGTTTGTTTAAAATATCCCCTTATGCTAAATTCTTCAGATTAAAAAGCATGCTTTCCTAATTATCAGCATGTATCATTTCATTGGCAAATAATATAATTTTATTATCTGGTACCATAAATAATAAAAAATGGATGACCTTTATTATATTATGCTTGTAAACAGCTTGGCAATAGCAACTCATAGCACTCAACACTGTGCACTAAAAAAATCATATTAGCATTAAGTGGTTTGGTGTGCCCAGAAAAATGATCATTACTGATTGGTCTCTATAAGTTAATGCACCTTCCACATTGCTGTTTTCCCTAATTTTAAACATATCTACATTTAAGTTTTATTTTATTAAAAATGACTTTAATCCGGCATTGTGAACCCCTTTTTGGTACAGATGACATACTTCTAAGTTTTTGGAGTCAGGGAAGAGTCATTTATCATTATAATATAATGCAACATCCCTAATTTGCGGACCATAAAAACAAATGGTTGGTTAAACTAGCAAGTGCTTTTTTAAGCGTTTTGTTTTATTTTTGAAGCTGAATGATGGTTTAGTGCAAAAATAACATGTTTTCATAATGTATTATTATGTTTTATAGAAGTGTATATATCCACTTAAAAGGAGGGACAGCTAAGAAAAAATAGACAGATGAACTTGGTTCTGAAAAAGGAGCAGTTCCTTCAAATCAGAGACAATTAATAAGTTTGCAAAGAAGGTTCAAAATGCATCTAATATAGGGAAATTGAGAATTTTGGATTGGCAGTAGCTGATATCAGTACTTATATCATATATTTATATGTATGATTGTATATTATACAAAATACCATACAAAACTAGGAGTGAAGGTTTTATCAAAATTCCATAAAAAAAAAAAGAAATACAAAAAAAGTGCTACGAAGTGCTAGGGATCAATTGCAATCAACAGATTGTTGTAACTCATTGTCTACCAATTGCATTTACGGTGGATTATTTGTAACTTTTTTCATGTACATGTTAGGATCTTTAGTTCTGCTCAGCACTGTTTATTGATGCTCATGCAGAAGCATTGTGTCCTTTTCCTTCCTATTCCTTATGTGTTACCCTGACCGGTAGATGTCCCTATTGTTTGCATCTGTTTGATTGCTGCAGACAGTAGTGTGATTCTGTACCTTGTCTGTTAGTGAGAATTGAGTCTGTGTGTGTCAGGATGTAGACTGGGAATGTTTCGTTATATCTAAAGGGAATTGTTCATATGGATTTTTTCTCTCCTGTTCCAGCTGATGGTGTAAACTTTAATCATAGAAGCACATAAACAGACACTAGAAATCTGAAACAGATCTAAACAGGCTTTTCCCACTAGAAACTTTGTAACTGAGCTGAAGTGTGATAACAGGAAGATGAAATTATCCATGATACAATACAAACTGAACACACATCAGCAAATCATCTTCAATTATTGGAACAGTGAACTTCTAAATTGGTTTGTTTCTCACCGGGTTCACGGGGAGTGTAAAAGGCACAACTGGTATTAGAGACACATGTTAAAAAATCACTTGCAAGGTGTTTAACTCTTGCAAACATCTCGCTGTTATGTGTCATTTGATGGTGTTGGTTCATTATCAGTTTAGTTCCCCTGGGGTAGGTTGTTTATGAAGAAAACAAAAACATAGCAGTAGTTTACCAGAACCAAAAGGGTTCCATTGACTATTTTTTTTAAGTATGTGTTGTTGGGTGATGTAGACATTCATATATGTACGTATTCAGCATATACAGCAAATAAAGAAGCTATCACTAACCTCATAAGCTGCAACCACTATGGAGTAAGGACCAGTCTCCAGTGTCTTCAAGTATGTTTTATACACCAACATTTAAAGCAGGTTGATTAAACACACTGCCAAAGCATTCCATTGAAAGTAATTGGGCAGACTCCATTGAAACTTTAGCCTTGCTGTTTTTTAATTCCAGAGCAGCAATTGGAATTGAAGCAAAACATCTTGATGAATAAACAATGCATTGGATATGATGCAATAACATGTTGTTAACACATTCAAATGCATGCTGTATATTTGGCGTGTTGCTGTAAGCATGTAGATGTTATTCATATTCATATATATATATATATATATATATATATATAATATTCATATAAATATATATTCATATTCTTATTCATCCTCAAGGTTTTCAGGAGAAGCGTTCTTTCTGTAGTTTAGTCCCCCCTGCCCGCAGTTAGTTGGTGGTCTGCCCAACTTTCAAGCTATGGTAATAACACCAGCAGTTGCTTTCATAAATAATTGATTGCTCCACAGTGGCTGTCTCTACATAGATCAGTGAAGGCTTATTGTAAAGCTTATCAACTATCAAATGTTTGTGTATCTGAATGTCCATAGCTTGACTATAGTTCTAGTTTAAAGAGTGCTTTAAGCCTGTGTAGAAGTTTACACCTGTATACATCCTCACAAGTTTTCACAGAAGCTTTCACTTTATAGTTCAGCTTCCCCAAGCCAGCAGTGAGTTGCGTTTCTGCCCGACTTCTAATCTATTATGATACCGCAAAAAGTGCTCAGGAAGAGGGGAGAGAGCAGCTGCTTCTAATATTACCTAATATTATTTTGAAGAATGATTGATTCATAGTGGCTGTGACTAAATAGGTCAGTGAAGGTTTATTGTAAAGCATAATAAATATTCTTAATAATGTCTATGAAAAGGGGTTGGCATCAGGGTCTTATAAATGTCCCATTTTCTTAGAACAGCTAGGCTTAATGGTGTCGTATAGGCACCATAGATTTATTTTATTAACTTTTTCAATGGACCATAATGAACAATAGTGTTCTGCTAAATGCTTCGGATATCCAGGCAGTATACAGGTCACCTAGTACTGCGGGCCTATTGTGTGCCATGACACCCCTCCAAGAAGAAAAGTGTAGGTGGTTGTACTCCCTGGTCCATTAGTGATCATATAGGTAGATTTAGTTCAAGTATTGTCCAGGTTCTCTATTTGTTGGCGAATTTTAGAGAAGGAGGTGAATACAAATACCATTGACAAAGCTTAATTTTTAAATTTTTTTTAACTAAACAATACAAACTAAAAACCATTTTAATAAATGATCATACATACATTGCATATGTTGAAGCCATGTCAAGCAATAGGAGGAGTCACATTGCACATCACTGTCCCTGTCTTCTTATACCATCTGCCACATTTTTTATCTGTCAGATCTAAGAAGGTATTAACCTTGTTTACCTAAGAAACCTGCAGCCAATGTATCAAATGTGAGGTGTAAGTTTGTTAGGTTTGATGCAGATGCTAACGGACAGGACATTAATTAGTTGAGGGGCTACCAAGCATGGCTATAGACAGCTTGCCAGATACCGATCCCCTATGTGGATGTGTGTGGGTGTAATAAAGATATTAACAGGATGGAATTTTTCAGTTCTCTCCCCCCAGGGTGTCTGCCTGAGAGAGAAAGAGATGAATTTTAATAACAGATGCCTTAAAAAAACTGATAGTGGTATCACAAGGTCATAACTCATTGTGTCACTGTGTACAGGCTTTGACTTTTTCACTTTAGCTTCAGGCAGCTTCCATTTAGTCAGAGCTTATTCCTCCAGAAACAGAGACACCAATATATATATATATATATATCTATATCAAAGCAAGCTGGTTAAAGTAACCCGTGCATACATAATGTTTACCCTTTTTATAAAATAACAAGATCTTCCGAAAGAAAAATGTCACTGCCACCTTCGCATATGATGTGAGACGGGAACTGTGAAAGCGGCAATTCATGCAGACATTGTCTAGAGATTTGAGACCAATAAAGCTGATAGAAATGGTTCTGCTACGACAATGGAGTCGGGGAGGTCACCAGTGCAGCATGGCAATTTTGCAAAGCGGCCTCATTCGTCGCACATGGTGGACCAAGTGGGTAGATTAAAAAGCTACTAAATGTGTCCCCCGCCATCACTAACCTGCGTATGCTTATTTTATTCCACAAACAAGCGCTTAGAAGTGAAATTGGGATGTAGGCATTACATGGAAAAAAAATGGAAGGAAAAAAACCCGGAGGGATTAAAAATGATTATATAGGCACAGGATTCATGGAGTGGTGGCACGGTGTGCTTTATGTTTGAGGTAAATAGTACAGACTGGGATCACCTTTATCCTCTTGGTATTTTGTCCTTCTTGGGGTCATTAGGCAGCAGCCGTTGTGTGGCAGGCAGCTGCCCCTGCAGTCGCAATGCTTTCTACCGCTGATGAAGAAGTCACTGGATGCTGTACACAGGCCTCCCTCCAGGAGATTCAGCCTTCACTTGTGCGGCCCGTGTCTCATTCACCTCAGTGATTTCTGAACGAGGATTCTGCACCGCTTAACATTATTTGACAACAGATCATGCTAAACTGACCCACTCCCTGTATTTAAAGAAGCAGACCCCGAGGATGATAATTTCAATATAAAAAAATGAAAATAACTACTGTGGGTGTTATTATTTTTCTGGACGTGTAAAAACAAAAAAAGTACAATACCATATATATATATATATATATATATATATATATATATATATTACAGCAAATGAAAATAGAATAGAATAGAATGAAAAAAATAGAAATTAGAGTAAATTTATAATTAGTATCTTGCATATTCTGTCGAGAGATTGATTCTGATTGGTTTCTATGAGCTCCCGCACATTATTATTCTTGGCAGATTGATTCAGATTGGTTACTGTGAGCTCCTGCACATTGTTATGTTGCCCGGCCATTATTAAAAAGAACTCAAACTAGGAAAAACTTCTTTTGCAAAAATTGCTATGAAAAAGTCTTACCTTTCCATTTTCAGTAAGTGAAAAAAAGGAAACTATTTATGTCCCTGTTCATTAAAATTATTTTAAAGGTAATACGTATGGTTGTGTCACTAGTAGTATCCTCATTATTTTTTTCTTGGTGCTCAAAAAATAATAGCACCCAACTTTCTATGATACATTAATACAGGTTTTCATACAGGTATACTTTTCCTTATCATACGCAGGTTTGCAGGCAGATCTTGCCCACTTGCCAAGATGTTTTAGATTTTTTGTGCCTGCACTTTGCATTTGACTAATATGCTTCTCACTGTTACATGGGCTTTTGTATACATGGAGCAAAGGTGAGAGTAACAATACATCTTACAGTGCAGTCTATAGGCAGCAATCATCTTGGAGAAGACACACATTATATTGGGGCATTCAGAACATCACTGTATATTTCTCAGGACTAACAAAACATAAGTATTAAACTCTATCTGCTTGTTTTTTTTCTTTTTTTTTAATGTGTTCAGTTGCCCAAAAAACTAGGTTAGGTTGGTTATGAGTTGAATTGAGTTGCTTTTTCATCAAATGGATAATGAATGGTGAATAATAGCAACTCAGATGCAAAAAAAAAAGTCCACATAGATGACCCCTAAGATCACCCAAATTATTAATATTTACTTTATTTATAAAGCAACATCATATTACACAGTGCAATAAAGAGTTGTAAACCTGCATAATAGGCAAGTACAAACAATGATGCAAAGCATCCTGTCCCACAGAGCTTGCAATCCACTGACTTGAATGCCTAAAGATTTATTTCTTCATGGACACATAGAGGAACCCACTGTCTATAGCTTCCCCAAGCAGGCTGCATTTGCTCAAGGTGCTTAAAATGATAAATACGAGCACCATGTGTGCTGATCTCTCTTGTGTATGTAACCTTATAACATGGATAGTACAGGTGCCAAGCCACTCTATGAAGATACTATTTCAGTTGTATGAAACTGACTAGTATATGAATAGTATATATGACTAGTATCACTTTTAAGCACACCAGCATTCCCATGGGGAATAGGAGAATAACATGGACCTTTAGTAATATGAAGACCACTAATGCAGCAGTTTGTTATTTACTATTAGTCAGCTGATCTAACGTGTTCCTCTGCTGCCTAGGCAATATGGTTCCAATGGTGTTGGAGTGCCTAGGTGTCCTGGAGGGACTTTAGGGTGGAGGGCTTATTATTATGTTAGGGAATTGCTAATGGAGCTATTGTGCACATTGAGGGCACTACATTGTATATGCAGGTGTACTAATAAATTACTAAGAATTGATGCCATAAAGAAAGCTTTGACTACAAGAATGTTGTCTAACCTGTAACTGCTCTGTTGTGTCTATTGACAGCATTAGCATAGTTAACAAGGACTTTTTAATAGGTATGCTTACATACCAAGCAAATTCCAAACTTTATTACTACTTATATGGCAGATATGCTGATTCATACTATTATTAATATTTTTCTATTCGTAGAAGTGAAATAATAACCAAGAAGGGAAGAAATATATATCTTTTCTGAATTCTATCTGTTGGTCTTTATTGGTAATGTTTGAGAAATTGTTGAAAATGCATCAAGCTATACTGTAATATTATAAATATATATATATTATATGCATGTTTACTTACAATTATGTACAAGGTTACCCTGGTAAGTATAATGTGTGCATGATATTATATGTCCACACAAAGCCAAATGTACCATTTAGCGAGTAGCAAACAAACCCCATAAAAGCAAGAAATAAATAATATAACCCAAAGGTCTTTCTAAGCTCACTTTGTAGGGCAATAGGAAAAGAATGAATTCAGAAAAAAAAAATAGAAGACGCTCTGGCTAACCACCAGTGCAAATGTATACGCCACAGCCATTTATTCCTGTAATAATTACAATGTTTTTATGTATTCAACAAGAGCAGAATTGTGACCTATTGATGGCAGCTAGCCGTGAGAAGAATCGCTCAGTGTCTGAGGTTACAAATCCTCTGAATTGTGAATAGAAATTAAATAAAACCCTATTTACCCCATACACATTCCATAACACATATATGCATATAAATATGTATGAAATACTGTATAGCCACGTGTTAATGTGACAATACAAAAAGGAATGCGTTTTACATGGCAGCCTTGACTAGTTACCACCATTAATTCATTGCTTGCAAATTGATGTCTCGCAAACATTCCCCCTGTTCTATATCAGAATACTGACTTTGATCTTTCTGCTTCTCATGGTGGGTCACCACTGCATTAATGACAGTCTTAGAAGGCCACCGAGATTCAAAGCAAAGTGAAGGTGTATTTAGTGTTTCAACGCACATTACATATAAAAAAAGGAAAAAAGGGAAAAAAAGAAAAAGCAAGTTTAAAGAAAAGATCAATTTATTTTTCAATAGGCAAATAAATAAAACAGGATTTAATAAGGGAAATACAAAGAAGTACATATAATTATTTTACTTTTTTATAGTGATTTATTCGGTCATCGTGCTCAGTCATTTGAAGTTAGAATATCGCAGTTTGTTTTTAAAGAAATTGTAACTGCGAAAATAGTTTAATAAAATATTGTATTTGGCCTCAAAGAAGTAGCAAAATACTTATTTGTAGTGAATGCTGGCTAAGACGTTCAGCCAATTATATATTGTGCTTCTTAGACCAAAATATATCAAAGGTGGAAAAATACATTAAAATAAATTTGTTAATAAGACCTAATAGGCGAAAAAGTTTTCTAAACTGGAAATGTAAATATTTTACTTTTTTTTTGGTAAAAAATGACCATACTGAGTATTTATATAGCACAAATATATTATGCAGTTTTGTACATTAAATAGGGGTTGCAATTGACAGACAGATACACAGGAGAAGGTGATAAGCAGACCTCCTGTCTTTCTACTTTTCCTACAGTAGAGGGCAGCTAAGCTACATGCTAAACCCAATAGGAATGAGAACAGGAGCTGTGTTTAGGAAATTGCACCCTTATAGCTAAAGAAAGTTATAGAACATGATCATTGCAAATATAAAACAACTAAAACATGTTTCAGTATTAAGTAGTAATATGCATACATTTACTTTAGATTGTGAAGATGTCAAATAACATATACCTGTCTGAAGTGTACATTTTCTTGATAGTTTTTATACAAAGACTAATTCTAGAGGTTCTCATGCAGCAAAGCTCATTCCTTTAAACTTGTTAAAAACTTGAAAACCAGTTCTGGGTGAAAAGAAGCAGAGAAACAGAGAAATAACTTTGTATTGTGTTGTAAAGCTTTTGCAACTTATTTTATAAAATAATTTGTTTTACTAGTAATGTTCTGATTTGAGTTCTTTAAATCATTTATACATCATTGTTTATTTCTCATCGCATGTGAAGTGAGTTTCTTGCACGAAAGAAAGAAAAATGAGAGCAGATAGTGATGGAGATAGAGAGAGAAAAAGAGAGTGTGAAAGAAGAAAAAGAGGGAGAGAGAGAGAAAAAAGGAAAAGAAAAAAAGAAAGAAAGAAAGAAAGAAAGAAAGAAGGAAGAGAATAAAAAGAAAAAAGATATCTGTTTTTGCAAATATGAGGCCTCTAAAAAAATAAAGAGGAACAAAAGAAGAAAAGAGAATTAATAAAATGTGACGGAAGAGAGAGAAAGAAGAGAAAAAATAGTAATAATAATAAAACTGTTCTTGCTAATATGTGAACCCACAAGAAATTGTGGGGGACCCCCAAGAGGTCACGCTCCCAGAAATAGAAACCTGGGCAGTGGGTATGTATACCATTTATTTTGCAAACTTCTGCAAGCTATATATTCTGTATACATATATATATATATATATATATATATATATATATTCAGCATGTGGTGATTGATGATCCTTTATATCTTTATATGAAATACAGTTATAAGATCTGGTCATTATAAGGATATACTATGTGCAGAGTCTTTTTCTTGTTTTTGTCCTTTACCCACATTACAGGGCTGATTTACTTAGTAGTGATTTACCCCCCAGTCCATATTCACTTACACACTTTGTATCAAATAATTTCAATGTAGGTAGAAAAAATGCACAATTCCCATTAACCTGTCAGGCAAAAGCTACTGTGAAAATCATCTTTTAAATTAATGAGACCAATATACCAGTCATATTAAAAAAAAGAATATATATATATATATATATATATATATATTTATATTTATTTATTGTATATATCTCATAAGTAGTCATTGATGCATCCAGTGTTTATTTTGTCATGGTATCCTCCTTTGTCATGGCTAATGAAAGTGTGTGATTTCTATCTGGCAGTGCCCTGGATGTCATTATCAATGTCTTCCTGCTTACAGTGTGTTATCATGTTGTAACTCTGCTCCACTCAACACAGGAAGCACATTTCCTCTCCAGAGGAACAACATGGATACAGGCCGGCCACTAAAATCTCTGGCCTGCAGATGTCGTTTAAGACTTTGATCCTAAAGCAACAAGGACAAGCTGGTCACGAGAATTTTTCTGATACACGGTTTTAGTTTCTAAATTCACTTTAAATCACAACATTTTTTTTCAGTGGCTGATTGAATTAGAAATGTAACAAATGATACACGAAAACACGATAACAAAATGAACACACAATATTGTATAACTGTATACCTGCTATAATATTGCACTACTTGCTGGATCAATGATAAAGAATCACAGCACAGAATTAGATTTAGTAAACTGTATAAAGCTGAACTCTGTGCACAGAAAATAATATGAATCTATTCCTTAACAGCAGCAAAAGATTTGAATCTATGTGGTTTGCTCCAAAAAGTTTTGCAAGTCCAGTTGTTGCCCTGTAAAAATGGGAACAACATCATCACTGTGGTGCATAAACTGTGAAGTGAGCCATGGTATGGAAGGGACCCACCAGGCCCTCCCAAGAGAGGTTGTCTGTGGAAAACTACAGAAGGGGGCAGATAGAGGACCAGTCATCCTGCTCAAGGAAAGTAAGCAGCAGTGACTGGTCTTTATTATAGGAAGCTCTTGGACAAAGGAAAGTTTCAAAGTTCAGTGCAATGTTTGCAACAAATATGCATAACACACAAAGTGCTCCATGATCTGCCACAGCAGCATGCAAAGGAAGGGTCCCAACCACTCCTACTTACTCTAATGGAAGAGGTTAGGAATGCAGCTGACTGCAGTGGAACCTGCTTAAGAAGTGCAACAAAAAGAATAATGGCTGCTCATGTGTACCTAAGGAAAGGCATCAATACCAGCCTTTTATCACACTATATAAAAAGCAATAAACACTGGGGGTGTAATAAAAGATATTCTTGCCATTTAACACATAAAAAAGGCAAATACAATACAAAAAAAAGCAAAACTATATACTATCTTATAGGAATCCCACTCCAGTCTGCAAATAATTGCAAGGAAACTCATCATTAAGATCTGAGAATATCGTCTTACCTATAATGTATATTTTCCATTTCCTTTAATAAAACCTCATTTCAGCGTTTTGATCTTGAAATAAAGCTGAAGCAGCATGGCTGAATATTAATCTGATCATTATTTTTAATTCTTTCCTTTTTAACAATCATCTTGGAACCAGTAACTAGCAATGCAACAATAGGCAGATTTAAACTGTTTTGTAAAGCAATGCACATGCACTGCTCTGTAAAATAAAATATGACGTCTATTGTGTTTATTTGCTGAATTAGCTGTCAGGCTCTTGACAGCCGCAATGACCCTATGCTAATCTGTTATACAGCACCAGGAAAAACTTAAGCTCGCTGCTACAGCTGATTCCTGTATACATAATATTACAGCCTGCAGTCATTTAAATGTAAAGAATCAATGGCTGGAAGTCTGAAGAGAGACAGTGCTGATGGTAGCAGTTTGTTTGAAATTATAATGCAATTTAGGAAGCTTAAGGACAACTTCAGATAGCAGTGGTCAAACTCAGCTATTAAATATGAATCTTGGAGGTGCAGAGACATTTTGGGGGAAATAGATGCAGAGAAAATAGGGCACTTATTAGTTTACATGCTTAAAATAACATTATATGGATATATTACTGATATATTATCATTTGCAAGCTCCAGCTTTGCAATGGTGATACTGTTTGTGGTTTAAATTAGGGGCCTGGAGATTGGGGGCAAATTTGCTGGCTCTTCATAGGACTTATTGCTGCTTATGCCCCTGCCACTTCTCTTTCACTTGCTGCTTTGATTGCACAGCACAGGGAAAAAGGATGAAGGTTGTAACTGGCTGTGTCAGCTGCCAAATACCTTTGATTGGCTGCATGCACTGGATTTAGTTCCATCCTCCGGTGCACGAAACAGGAGCATGGAGCCACAGGAAGGGGGATGAAAAAAATTGGCTATGTCAGCTGCCTAATTATTGTAATTGGCTGCATACAGGGAATTTTGCCCCTTCCCTGGTGATTGGAACAGGCGCTGAAAAAGAAGCTTGTGTCCCATGAGCCAGAGGAGTGCACAGCGTGGGAAATATGTTGTCAAGGGTGGAAGGGTACAAAGATAGCTTAAGTTGGTATGTATTTATTGGACAGAATGTGTGCTAGTATAACTTGACTCGGGTAGAGCATTTTATTCACCCCTTTAAATACACCCCCAACCAAATAAAACACAAACACTTTTGCTGGAATAAATTGGCCATAGCAGCCCTTTATTAACAAAATAGCACATATTTTAATTCAACATCTTGAACAATCTATATCAATAACACCTTAATAACAAAATTCAAGTATATTAGACAATACCTATTTTAGGTCCATGAAAGCTCCCCATCCAAGCCCATCTTAACCCAGTTACTTCCGCTCACCAACCAAGCCCCCAGCTGCTAATACACCGCCTCGGGGACAATTAGCAGGTATCCACATCCCTCAACTAACCCCCACAACAACTAAGTGTCATTCAGGGCAACCCCCTTAACGAGACACCCATACCTTGATAGTCCCACCCCTTTAGTTTCTTTGTTTCCCAATCCTAAACAACTTAAATGAACCTACACAACAACACCCACATGCTGCCATGAGTAAAACACCCTGAACCTTTACAATTAGGGAGAGAGAGTGGGGAATGCTCATCCACTAAAATGTAACTGCTGGCCCCCTTCAGTACACCCCCCTTTATAAAGATTAGCCACTTACCCCTCCCCTAACCCAGACCCTCCCCACCATACCATACTCCTCTTCCCGCACTTTTTGTTAACCCTTCCTTCCTCACCTTGGTATGTGGCCCTACGCCCTATTTGCTTCAGGCCTTTTGTTTGTGTGTGTGCAGGTTTATAACTTTCACTGTGGGGAGCATAGGAGTCAAGGATAAGGAAGAAAGGGACCCAAAGGTTGCAACAATTCCAGAAATTGCCACTCCTCTGTTGGTTTTTCTTTGCAGGGTGTGAGGGGTGGGGACAGGAGGTCCTATCCAAGGTTTTTCTGGGGAGCCCATTGATTTCTAGTTATGCCTTTGTTTTAGGTTATTACTTTGCAAAACTTTCAAATCTAACCAAACAAAAATTCTTCTTCTTCTTTGCTCCAGTGGAGATAATGGTTGGGGTAAGTGACTGTGTTTGCTATTCTATATTGGTGCCTTCATCCGGTGCTTTCAAAAGGTAGGGTGTAATTAAAGAACACATGCTCCTCGGTGCTTAACAGTGAAATAGTTTTAGGATTTTCACAGCTCCGCTACACAGCCCAATATGGCAGGACAGGAGACCTGATTTTTATTTTTCTTCAGTTTAATATCCCCCCCATGCCCTCCCACCCGTTTAACAGCTTCTTAAAAAACAAAAATTATCCTCCGAACTTCTTTTTTACTCACTTGACCCTGCTATCCTTTTCAATCAATGGTCTTTTTTCGTTTTGATGATCGTTTTTTTTTGTTTTTTGGTGTTGATGCAATCCAATGCTGCTGGATGCCTCTTTGCAACATAATTACATTGTTCAATATTTTGTAACTTAAGAGGGGCCCTCCACTGGGCAACCAATAAGACATATCCGCATCATTTAGACACAAGATACTTAAGAGAGGAGCATTCTCCTTCCATGTAGAAGACTTGGGATCCAGCACTTCCTTCATGGGGCTGTACCTCAGTAAAAGGGGTTTTAGTTAATGTTTTAAGTTGTTTTAAACATGGTGATTCGTTGGGGGTGGTGAGTAAAGGACAATAAAGAAACGGATTCAAGATGTAGGATATGTACAATAAAGAATTTATACAAAGGCAGACATGTTTAAAGTCCTGCTTGGGTAAAATTTGTTGTTTGTATGATTACCAGTGAAAACAAGGGAAAAAACCTAAAGGCAATACAGTCCCAATATTTAAGGATTGCTAAGCTGCATTATATGACATTTTTGTTGTTGGTTTTGGAAATACGTTGATATGTTTATGCCAAAAATGACCACATCTTTTTTTCTCCAATATACCAACTGGTGGACTTTAAGAACCATCAGTGGGTCTTTTTTCTATGGATTTCTTACATTTATGCTTTTATTGCTCCCATGATTTATTTGAATTCATTTACAATCATTTACAGCAGTTTCAATTGAGGGTTAATAGGTTTTTTGTTGAACTATTGTATTAGTTGTATAGACGGAGACTTAAAAGTTCCAAATCAAAGTTTTCCTTTCAAGTGAAACGATTGCCATTATTGTGGTTCCTTGGTGGCTTTGATTAGGCACCAATTCTACACTGCCTCCATGGATCTACATAGGGTATAATAAGCCCCAGTGGTATAGCAATGGAATTCAGCACAAAGAAACGCTGTCAGCATTTTTGTGCATGATTATTCACATCTTTATAATATTAAATAGACCAACCAACCAGGATTATAAACAGCAGGTTTAGTACATTGCATTAGATCAGACACATCATTTCTTTTCAATTGTCAAGGCAATAATTGTATATACAATTTTTTAAGGCTTATGTATCTTTATTATTTTCTGCTGCAAATCATTACTGAGGACCATAACTCAGACTCTATCTGCTGTTTTACTGCATCACAAATGACATCCCCAATTCATTTCCATTAGCTTTTCCAAGATTATAGAAGGTGATTTGTGATGCAATGATAAGACAGACTAAGCCTGAGTTATGGTTCTCAATTATGGATGGCAGGGTTTGTTAATTATGGACCAGTAACTCTCATCTCTACGTCACTGCTTACAATAACTCTAGTCATTTCTCTTTTAGATTGCCTAATGTAGCATCCTTCATTCTACTGGAATAGTGAATATACAAGTAAAATTGAGTGACATGACAGAAAATATATTTTATGCTTAGTTATGTCTTGTGAAGATTTTTTTCCTCTCCATTTTATCACACGGTGAATGATGGGATGTCAATATGCCCAAGCAGTTCAGAAATTGTTTCTAATTTTTGGTCAAATGCAACTACAAAGTTATTATTTTACAGAATGTCACACGATATTCAGTAGGTAGGGCTTTAAGTCTTAGAGAAACATTTTTATTGAAACTAAGTTATAAAATGTTTCAGACCTTTTACTATAATGCATGATTTGCATATGCAGCTGCCCCTACCACCTATTAATGAATAATAGGAAAATGCATAAAAAATACTTATCTTATAATCAGGTTTTGGGTTCCTTCTATCTTTAAACCTTACAAAGGGAACTTGGAAAAGCTCAGGGTCCCAATGATAATGAAATATTGCTACAGCAGTGTGCATGAGCATAATCTTGCTGGATTTGGGTTCCTCAACATTCTAGGGACCGTGCAAGGAAACCCAATGACTTCACCCTTGCCTAGGTGATCCTTCAGGAAGCCATGGAGTACGGTAAGCAAGGGGTGGTGTGCAGCCACGTAAGCAGACTTTTCTATGTTTTAGAGGTATTAATCCTATTGTGTGATACTTCCCCACCTCTTGGATTATAAACTCTTCGGGGCAGGGTCCTCTCCTCCTCCTGTGTCACTGTCTGTATCTGTCTATCATTTGCAACCCCTATTTAATGTACAGCACTGTGTAATATGTTGGTGCTATATAAATACTGTTTAAACCAGATGAGAATGTTATTAAAGGTGGTGTTGCTTATGTAAGACATAAGGCACCAATTACCTTCGCATTTCCTGGTTCGTAGCTGACTTATCTTTAGAATCTGTGTGATGATGCAAAATGTATGTATCATTGTGGTAAATCCCCAAAATGCTACAGGAGCAAGATTAGGCATTTGTGTTTACGGTAGAGCGGGCATCAAGTGTAAATGTTTGTCATGTAAATGTTTGAGGTTTTGAGGAATGACTCAAGTTCTATAAAACACATAGTTATGATAATTTAATCACTTATCGATAAAGAGTATTAACATTGAATTTATTTAAGCTTTTTTTTTGTTGCCTAGGTATCTTGGCAGTAAACCACGTTCTCTCCTAGGGCGACAATACCTACGGACTCTACTGTGACTATGGATTAGGGATGAGCAAAAATGCCTCTGGCAGTCTCGCGAAAATTTCCTCGCACTTCCAATGGTTCCACGAGAAACTCTATCCAAGAACACATACAACTATTAAAGGGCTGCAAGAGCAATCAGGGGAACGGAGCTGACAGCTCCGCTTCCCTGATTGGTGTTGCAGGTCCCAAAAATTCGGTCTCGACGGCCAAATTTACAAAGGCCGTTCTCGCCTACATGTTTGGTAAGCGAGAATGGTCAAATGCACCACGAGACCGAATATGGATAAGCAACATTTTCATCCTAGGACAGGAAGTTTGTGAACTACAGAATATCTCTCCTTTTGCTGACCTCTGTAACAAAGATGGAGATGTTTATGATTTCATCACTGGAAGGATAATGGAATTCTTTTCGGGACTAAAAGAACTTTTCTGTCCTTGAAAAAACATCTATATAAATTACAAAGCAACAACAACTATGGACTGATAGGCTGCAATATGTTACATTTTTTTATCTAGTTTTTAAATAATGTGGACCTCATAACAGTGCCAGTTTGTTATAGCTGGAATCTGTCATATTTTAGAAAATCATGGTATCCCAAAGTATTTTAAGAGGAGTGAAAAGCAGGATATTTTGCCTTATTATCCCAAATTTTCTATGATATATTTTATGATCTTATCACAATTTCATCACAAAATTCTAGCTTTTCAAACATTTCAGACAATTTGGTGTGATTAAAGGATGATAAAAGATCAATTCTGATTGGATGCTCTGTAGTACTGTTTTTACAATTGTAACAGTAAGGCCTTTGTAACTTTTCCAGGAGAAAGCTCCTGCATCTCACATATAATTTGGCCAAATGAATAATAAATACTAATGAAAATCCCTGAGCAATAAAAAATACTCCCTGTTCTATCAAGTAAAGAGGAGTCAAGTTCCTAGCACACCTGATATGCCACTTTGTACATTTATAGCTTTATGATAAAGGACACCTAATAATCAGACATTGATATGCAAAGGAACTGTATCGTCCATATTTTATATTCAAATATTTTACCAGGAAAGGTATCTGGTGATTAAAATCCCAAATTCAAGTGTGTCCCAAAGAAAGCCTCAGGGAAGAAAAGTCATTTAACCATATGGAGAGGTTTTGGAAAATGAGAGCAGAATGTATGAGGTTTTTATTTGTATAAATACGGTCCGCATGATAGCGTTGAAGAGCACTAAATATACAACTCGGCCCATTTTATTTATTGAGCCAGACGACATTGAATGTTTAATGTCACACTTTTACACAAATCTGAAAAAAACTTTAACATATGAGGTGATGTCTCTATAATTTTCTTTTAAAAGAAGGTTTTATTAGAATTTTGCTCAATGGAAACAGAGAGGATGTAGACAAAAATGGCTGTGCTTACATGTTATACAGGTTTGATCAATACATGATATGGTAAATGTGATTTCAGAGCAACTAAATGGAACAATGAGGGGTACAGTAGGTTTTATAATTCAAGGTCAGTATCAAGGCTTAGGGAAGGGGGAGACATTGACTTTCATATAATTGGTGGATTGTAAGCACAATTGGACAGGTCCTTTTCTTCTTCTGTGTCATTGTTTGTACTTGTCATGTTTGCAGGTTTTTCATATTTTACACCTATTTATTGTAAAGCACTGTGTAACATATTGGTGCATTGTAAAAAAAAGTTTATATTAATAACAATAGGGTGGGTGATTGGTCCTCAAACACCATCAGCTTAAAGCAAAACTAAACCAACAATCACTCACTTATCCCCCTTTCAACACAGGGGGATACACAGCAAAATTTGACAGCTGAGCGGCATGACTGCGACAAGGCACACGTCCCACAGTTAGCTACCTCTTCCTCCCAAATCACACCCCCCCCCCCCTACTAACCAATAAATACCCAATACCAAATAATGGCCTGCAGGCTTTTTATTACAAAAATTATGAAATAATCATTAAATGACAACAGCAATAACATTAACACAACACTACCCAAATACTCAATATCCCCAAAACTCTTTTAACATTTTTTTGATTCCCAGTCCTCAAAGGCCCTCCCACTAACACTTAGGATCTGCACCACCAAGATATTAATTTCTCCTAGCCATCTCATCGCCCAGCTGGGGAATGATATTACAACTATTGGCAGCCCAACCCAAAACCATTTGAACACTTCTCACCAACCATTCAGGGGACTCTACACCAAAGATGGATCCCCCTGCCGCACAGATACCACCTCCAAAAAGATACTGTGCTTGAGAACCTCACCGCGAACACCTGCCACAAATGCCACTTTTAAACTAGCAAAGAGACAGGAGGGTAGGGAAAAAAGAGTTTACCTACTCCTGTCCAAACGACAATTGACCACCAACTTTTGTTCCCCACCTTATATAACTTTATCCCCTCCTCTAACTTCAGTCTTCCTACCACTCTTCTTGATCCAACCTTTTCCTAACCCCGTAACACCAAATACCTAACCCCATACCACCCCCCTTTTCAGTAAAGCAGTCCCTCATTAATTCTCCCTGCGCTTGCTAGCTCCAGGTCTGACTATCAGCCAGGTAAGAGCAGTTATTGCAGAAGAGAATATGACCTTTCAGCAATACCCACCCGACTGAATTGCAAACGTTCAAAGTGGAATCTTAGTGCCCTTAGTTCCCAAGACAGAAGTAGGTATAGGAAGGTAAGAGGAGAGTCATTTTCAGGCCTGGGGTAGATGTTCTGCTAGTCATTTCATCTATATATGTTTACATGGGTGTTCAGAAAGAAAGATAAATACATACGCAAAAATGGTCTAAGCTGGTTTATTGAGGACTACAGTGTTTGGCTTTTTCCTTTTTTCTTTGTAGATTTTTTTTAACATTTCAAATGGCCAGTAGCAGTCATTTTTTTGATGTTCTGTTTACTTCCAATATCAGCACACCCTGAATCAACAAGTGCAAACATTAGTATTGAACATAGTATTTTTTGGCAGCACATGCACAGGAGCTACATCATCCCTGGTTATACAATAGCTGAAGAGCATCGCTGTCTTCTCGGAAGTTGGCCATGGAGTCGGCAGTGAAGATGGCAGTCTACTCTTATGTGGAAATGACAAAGTCAAATGCTGTAGGGCAGCTGAACAAGGGCCATAATTAGCAAGTGTGATTATAGCAGAAGCTCACCACCTACCACCAAGTTTAGTTCCTCTTTAAGTGCATAATTCAGGCCCAAAAGTTGTGCTATTATGGAATATGCGGACCCCCTTCTTTGTTATTCCCATATATTTGTTCCAGAGTTCCTTTTTATCCATTTTATACCTTTACTGAATTGGTGCCTTGAGCTAATTATTTTTCTCTGACATTCCGGGGACCAACCCGAAGCTTTAAAGAGCCTTAGGCACAGAGCCTACATATGCTGAATGTAAAACCCAACCTTGACTGCACACATTTTTTCAAAAATACAGTTATCCTTTAAGTGTATATTTTCAATGTAATATTGCCACATGAAAAATTACAGCTAAATAATTCAAGCAATATGTCACATCTGCATAGCTGCTGAAACACTACCCCACAAGAGGTTTTTAATCATCCAAATACATATATATGTATATGATGTAGGTATATTACCATAGTAGTCTTTGTCAAGGTCCAATCAATCACATCTGCCTAGCCTTTCTGAGTTATTTTAGTGCCAGGCCTGCAGATGTTACAGCCCAGCCAAGCTCAGCTCTTTCATGACAAATCAGAAGCTACACCTTGGCTTATTGCAATTATAACCAATTCACATGCAGGATTAGGTCTGACAAATGTATTTAACAGGCTCGGAAATTTGCATCAAGTCCTCATAATGAATTGCACAAGCTGAAAGAAAAAAAAACACAAGAGGCTAGGTGGGGGTGAGAAGGAACAGAAAGACTTTTAACTAGACCTGAAATCCAAGGGGAGATCTTCTGTTAAAAGACATTCTGGAATGTGTTTTGGATCTGCCAGGTGCAAATGGGTTAATCAGGATATATTTGCTAAGCAGATACATCAGGGATTGATTACACATTCATTTCCAGGCCGCTTATGAACATATGCCTCGATCTGCAATTCTACCTACGATAAGGCAGTCCGGCCTCAGGGGTGATTATATAATGTGTTAATGAAAAATGTAAGCTTTGGAAGTATATCCAAATACAGCCATACCCCCAGTAATGGTTTCACAGTGTGTTAATGACCTCCCCGCCCATTAGGTAATTATGTTACACTCATGTATTCTGTAAGTGGAATTGTACTTCAACCACAAGAGAATGAAATTTATATCATATATTATTACTTACCTTCCAAAAATGTTCAAGAAATAATACCCCAATGCTGTTTCAATACTTGAATGATAACCTATATATTGAAGTCAGTGACCAAAATAATTACCCCCACACAGGTGTCAGTGATGACAATAATACTCCCTACTCTGGTGGAGTGGCCACAATACAAACAATCACATTAGTGTCAGTGACAGCAATGATAACCCCCACATTGTTGTCAGCGACTGCAGGAATAACTCCCATATTAGTGTCAGTGGTCGAAATAATAACCACCCTATTGGTGTAAGTGACTGCAATTTTACCCCACCCCATGGGGGATGGAGCAAAAGGGCAGTGGCCATGATATATTTTTTTTTTCAAAAGCCAAAAAATTTGGTGTCTGTAGGCAAAACCCACCTTTCCTTTGTATCCATGTTTTGTCAAGTCTAACAAGTAATATCTCAAGTATAAAGGGTAAAAGATCTCATCTGGTTATAATACTGACAACTGTTAGTTCAACTGATAAAATTGGTAGGGGGTCTCCTACCAGTTGTCTCCTAAGACAAAATGAAGAAAAAAGGCCTAATGATATAGTGCCCAAAGGCGTCTGATATAAAAGGCCTGATTTATTAAAGCTCTCCAAGGCAGGAGAGGATACACTTTCATCAGTGAAGCTGGTTGATCCAGCAAACCTGGAATGGATTTCTTCAAGTCATTTGCTATTTGCTAGCAAATGTTTTGAGTCCTGGACCAAATCCAGTTTAGGTTTACTGGATCACCTAGGTTCACTGATGAAAGTGTATCTTCTCCAGCCTTGGAGAGCTTTAATAAATCAGGCCCAATGGCTCTTATCTGCCTATTACGAAGTGCAGAGCATGCATGCCAGTCTCAGAGAGCCTTTAATATTGGCATGCATGCTCTGCCCTGGATAATGGATAGTCTTGCAGCAAAAGCCTCCTGGTGCTCTTTATGCAACTTCCACAAATGTAGCCCAAAGGCCCTGAGCAAAAGAACATGAGGCTGGGCCAAGCTGTACCCACTGAGAAACCCACAGAGTAAAATACATGGCTTTGCAGAGAAGATAGGGGGCCTTAAAAATCTGAGGTATTAGGGTGACCGCCAAAGATCCCTTATGGATGAGACGCTTCTGAAGCTGGATAAAGCAATATATTAAGGTGCTTGCCCATTGTATGGGATAAGTTCAGAACACATGACCTTGTGGCTTAAACCGCTTGCTCTGGTACATGTACATGTTCTTGGATAAATGAAAAAAAAAACCTTTTTGAAAAAAAAAAAAAGATATTGTAAAACAATTTGACAGGTAAAAAACATGTTTTGGTGAATGTACATTTGTCTTTTCACCTTCAGGTGTCCTAAATTGACACAGTAGACTTGCTGGCATGCGTAATGACTGCATTCTCTTGTGGTACTGAGCGGGTTAATTGCCAAGATAATTATTGCTTGCTGCTCTGTCTACCTCTGTCAGCAATGCAAACAGCTGTTTATTGGAGACAGGGACTTGAACATATTAATGAATATAAATGAATTTACCCTTTACAGTTGCACATATGGCCGGGAAACCAATAATGGATTGTAATGTGGTTTAAGTTTAAGCTCAATCAATATTTTGATTTCCTGCCCGTGGTTTTGAAATGAAAATGAAAATTCCAGAGCTTGTGCAATGGCTTGAGCTGTAGGAAGTGAACATAAGGCGAATTGTGAGTTCTGGGAAAAACTGTAATAGGGTTTTCCTGTCAATCCCACATTGGTGCATGGCTTGAGTTATGCATTGAGTTCAGGTTGCTTAGTATATTATTAATGTTTAAAGTGCTTTAGACACATCGGCCCCTACTCAATATGTGATAAGGCGTCCACCCCTGTCAGGGCCAGGCATTAGCTAACTTATAACAGGGTCTTTGGAAATGTGTTCAAGACGCCATGACATTAACCCTATGGCCACCACCGAGCAAAGTCATGACTGGACAGAGATTGGAAAGAATACGGACATCTCAGATGAAGACGAAGAGTCGCAAAAGAGGTCAGCAGTGCATTCCCGGCCTTGTCTGTCCACATCATGAAGACATTGGATGCAGACTGTCTGATATGCCTTCCACATTAAAGGAATCTGTATTTTTTTTGTACCTTTTCAAGCTTAGTGAGAGGTCAACCTCATGTTACTATGGTAACTATCCACACCGGTACTCTGCAAAAAGATGAAGGGATCCGATAATAAAGTTTAGTATTTGAAGATTTTTAGCATTTTTATTTTTTATTTTTTTGACTTTGCCTAGTCATGTCTAACTTGTTTTCTTCAGGTTGTTATTAATCACAAATTCTGCAGTCCATCAGTGGGTTTCTACAAGAGTAAAGGTCAGCTGTCAGTTCCAGACACAAAAGATGTATATACATCACAGATATGTACAGAGATGCAACCTTGAAGCATGCCTTGCACCGATAATCCCCAGTGCTCTCTCTTCTTTATCTAGATAGGAGAGCTTTGGAGCTTCGTCAGGAGACCTAAAAGTTTTTCACGTTACACATACAAAAAAAACATGGCGTGTGCATTGACATTCATCAAACCATTATTTAGGGTAAACCCTGGTGTACACAGGCACAATGATCCTACTCAATCTTTTTCCAGTCATTTCATGCTCAGCCATCTGCTTCCATAAGATGTGAATTGATAGATCTATGAAATTCCTGGAGGTTATTTATTATAAGAGTTGTGCATGTGTAGGCAAATGCACGATGGTTTATCATTAGCAACTTGAGGATGAAGAACAATAGTTTAGTTTTACAAGAAAAATACTTCACTGAGAACGCATAATAAATTTTGGAGAACAGGTCAGATCTAATGGACCTCGTTTGTTTTATGTTCCTTTTATCAACCATCCACAAATATATATATATCGACAATAAGCCAAGATTTTTTACCCTCATTAAAAAATGTATTTATTTATTAGTTAATTTATTTATTTATTAGTAGAACTGTGTGTCATCTTGTAATGTGTGTAATAAACCATGAGACATAAGTTTGTTACACAAATTACATGAGGACACAGCACCATCTACCAGGGGCCAACAATAATGCACAAAAGATAATTTCAGAGCAAAAGACCCATCATAATTAACCCATAAGTGCAAAATATTTTTATTTGTAAAAAGAGAAAACAAAAGGGAAAAAAGGGAAACACAATATACCGACTGAACCCATGTGATTTTCATTTTTATTACTAGTTCAAATAAAAGCTTTAAAATAATGAATTTTTCATTTTATTTTATTGTTTTTTTTATTGATTACTGTTTTGAATGTTAGTAGTGATGGCTGTATTTTGTGTTCTAGGTTGATACTCAAGTCAACACATTTTTCTGTATTTTCAGGTATTTTTGCAGCTATATATCCTTAATCTGATGGTCAGCATCCCTCACTCTTCTGTCTCCCTCACTCTTCTGTCTCTTCATATCAGCGTTCTACTTTTAACATATAAACCAATTGTCTCTTTATGTCACCTATTCTTTTCATACCGCAGCCCTGTTGTACAGGGAATGCAAACATCTGATGTACTAGGTCCAGTTCAAGTACTCACTTTGCTTGCATTTTAAAAAAAATTTTAAATTGAAAACTGCATTTAGTTATATATTGTTTATTTCAGGGCTGCACTATTGTACACATCATTTATGTCTTTTATATGTGCCCTGATTTTAGCTTTAAAGGTAATCTCCCACAAAGCAACCATACCTTCTATATTTCTAAGAAAAATGGTTCTCCCTGTGTCTGCGTGGGTTTCCTCCGGGTACCTCGGTTTCCTTCCACATCCCAGAAACATGCAGTTAGGTTAATTGTATTCCCCATAAATTGACCTTAGATTACATTAATGACATATGACTTTAGTAGGGAAATTAGGTTGTGAGCTCCTTTGAGGGACAGTTAGTGACATGACTATAAACTTTGTACAGCGCTGCGTAATATGACGGCGCTATATAAATACTGTGTAATAATAATAATAATAAAAAGGCCAATATGAAAGCTGCAGTTTTCTTACTCTTACCTTGCATATCAGGGTTCTGGAGGTTTAAACCTGCTACATAACAAGTGGCTTGCCTGTCAACGAACTAATATACAAAAAGGGTTCCAGAGACAACTTCCATCAATGGCTTCCCAAACAGGTGATGTGCTTGGTGATGGATTCCATCTGAAGATTTCCACTAGATATAATCAGAATAGTAATTCTTTTGACAAGCAATTTAACGCCACTGTGCTAGATTCATTAATTAGATGCTGGACTATACATGAAAATGTATATAAACTAAATTCATTTCAGAAATATTATTACCCTGGTAGCAATAATAATAAACATAGCTTGGTCACAGTTGAGCACAGCTTGTAAATCAATATGACCTCCTTCTGGCCCAGAATATACTTATTCTTAATTGTGTATGCTAATGTTTATTTGTACTTATCATTTTGTTACTCTTTACATAGCAGTAATTTATTGTCTTTTGCACTATATGAGTGCCTTGGCTTTTAATTAGCATGGTAATAATAACATATGTCCTTGATTTGCTTAAGTGCAATTAAGGGAACGGAAGCAATGGTTACCGACATAAGTATTTAAGAAGACTGTGATAGGCATTTTTGGCTTTTGAAATGTAGCCTGATACATTTGTGACACTGTGTATGGGACAAATTTTAAATCAAATACTTTACTCAAATGTGAAAGATACATGAGGGTTGCCATTGATGACAGTAAAATGCTTGTTTTCTGGCTGCAATGGAATATACTCAAATAAAAACCTTCTGACACTCTTCAGAGCTATTTACCCCCAGGGTCTTAACTTTGGGAGACCTCCTGGACTCTCCAAGCATGCAGGGTAAATATAGCCTGTCGACCTGAGCCACCTGGCCTCAGGCTCCAATTCACTGTGGGGCTCCTGGCCCATCTGAAATTCCTGGTCTGGAAAAGGGATGGGTGCCAAGCCCACTTATTCTTTACAGAAGAGTTCAAGCCCAAAGAAAGAGTCACAAATCTACAGTGCAACACTTACACCTTATCCAGGCCCTTTAATTTACCAATGTCACCATGGATCTTTTTGGCTATCTGTATGGGTGACATTCTTCCCACTGGCCAGCAAAGTAAGAGGCATTCTTACTGCTGACTGCCAGGATAATGCACTGTGAGCTGTGTATATAGTAAGCAGGGAATCCCCAAAGACCTAAAGTTATTTTAAGGGTTCCTCACTTGGTAAAAAGGTGTAGAAAGAATGGCTTAGAATAAAACTTTTTCTTGGAAATAACTATGCTAATTTCACATGATAACTACTTTTTCTTTCATATATCATATATAATATTTTTTATTCCTGACAACCAAAACAAGCATTTTATTTATAATTTAAAATAAAAAATCAGATGATCCAGCCTGTAGTATCCACCTATAACTAAAGTTGTCCTGTACTATGAAATGTCCATCTTGTGACCCAGATTTTGTAATTTTTTTGCTAATTCAGGAGCTGCTTTTGCAGGATGAGCTACAATATGCTGCATGTCACCACTTTCCCAGACAGAGTGATGGTATGCAGGTACACCAGATGGATAAGCCTAGTGTGACTAATTATTGTGTATTTGGCTTTAATTATTATCATTTATAACAGCAGAAAAGACAATAGAGGGTCATTGACATGGTAGGGAATATTGGCAAGGCTTAAAATAGCACCTTTAGGATGTTTACCCTCTAAATTACATGCATGTATATATAAATCATGGATTTTTTGTCCTCAGAGAGCCCTTGTCTGATGTCTGTGCCTATACAGCTACATTTGCTTTAACGTCGTGTAGATATGCATGTGAAAGAGATCAATTTAATGTAAACATCCTTATCAGTGTGTTAGTTCGTTTAACACATCGCTTGTATGTATAGTATTCAATTATGTATGTACATGGGACAGTCTTTGATCCTCACTCCAGATTGGAAATTTTAGACTCTGTGCAGTAATGATTGGAAGACCAAGACCATGTGACCTCGGCTGCCTAGACTAAATGCTGGGGAACAGCTTTTTTTCTATTCATGAGAATATAATGGTGTTTGAGTATGCTGATACTATACGTGCCCTATTGATTTAGACAAAGTGAATTTTAACAATAATCCCATTTGAAAAAGTAGCACTGAATATCTAAACCAAAGTTTGGACCAAAACCAAACCAAATTATGTAAGTTGGAGGGTGTACTAATTGTGCATGTTGAAAAACTACTGAATGCAGTATGTTTAGAGCACTGACCTTTTTCTTGTACCTTATACACAATTTCTTTGGCACATGTCCTTCTACGCTTGGATTGAGTCCATGGGCAGGTAACCACATTTGACAATATGTACATACACAGTTCTTCTAATGAAATACTATCAGCACAGACAATGCCATGAGCTCATTGGACTCATTTATTTACTGGTATTTATATGGCCTTACAAAGTTCTTTGTCATATCATATCACTATCTATCTGTCAAAGGGGCTCACAATCTAATGTCCTCACCATAGTCATATGTCATAATACAGTCTAATGGCAGTTTTGAGGGGAGGCCAAATAGCATGCCTGCATGTTTTTGGGATGTGGGAGGAAACCAGAATGCCCAAAGTAATCTCAAACAAACACGGGGAGGTAATACAAACTCCTTGCAGATAGTGCCAAGATTCAAACCTGGGATCTAGCGCTGCAAAGACAAGAGTGCTAGCCACTGAGCTAACCATGTTGCCTTAATCCTTGCCATGTGCCATAATCAGTACATGCTATATTCACAGCCCAACCCAGGGGATTCAAAAGAACATAGCAGTGCCTTGCTACGTTTAAAACTACAATTACATATTCATAAAGCTTCATGACTTAGGCCTTAAAGCCTTTTGACTAAATACTGGTAGAATGAAACATGCCCATGGTGCGTTTATCTTTTGCTATGTATGTGTGAGCTCTTACCATGCAGGTTATAAGCTTGGTTCCCTCTGGGGTGCTGTCTAAGGAGGTAACCCCATGGTACTCTAAGCGCAGGTTCATTTTAGCAGTTGAAAACCATTGGGTTGGCCACTCTTGGTCATATAGCAAACCACTGCAGGTAGCACTTTAATTGGAGAAGTTGGGACTGCAGTTGAGCCCATGGTGGTTCACTGTGGGTGTGAAATGTCCCTATGAATCCTTTATCATTATTAGTAGTTTGTTTATAACCTGTAATTTTGAAATTTAGAATTAATAATATTATAATAATTAATTAAATAATATAATAATAATTTATCATTTAGAAAGACTGTACATATATAATAAGAAAGCACAGTTTATAGTGTGTGTGTGTGGGGAATGAAGAAGAATGCAGAATCAAAGATGAAGAAAACTTGTCTTTAGAGTTGGCAAAAAAATTGTGTGGCAGTTGTCAGCAGAACAAATTAAACCATTAGAAGATGTCTTCCTGTGACAACAATTCTGGATTTTCCCTGTTGTGAACTTTGAAAATGACAGGTAATGAGGGATTGGTTTAGGGCGATTTATTCCTTTTTCTAAATTACTACATTCATTCCTTTATGTGCATATGTTGCTAATGTATCAATCTAATAACATGCCAAGAAGGTGGTATAGACAACCTGCATAGCTCAAATCAGGAAATCATAGAGACTTTTAAGTCGCGTGGCTATAATTGTAGTGCAGCTTGATAACCTACAGGAAAAGCTACAATATACATAGTTTGTAAATGTACCTGTATGCATTTTTTATCTTGCAGTTTCAGAGTGTTTGCATTCATAAAAAATATCTTTGGTGTAGTTTTCAAGTATACCATTTTAGGTAGAAATCATAGGAAATGCTGCTAGTGCATGCTCAGGGGAACTCCACTACACTTGATTTAAATATTATCTCTTCATAGTTGAATACAGAATAACCTCCACAATCATACAAAACAGAAATAATAGTTTTAATTTAGAATGAGCTGGTATAAAACAGCAGAAAAACAAAAAACAAAATACTTCTTGCTAAGTGTATGCTATAATGTTTATACTGGTAATCAGTGGACCATTTGTGCCATATCTTTGACTTTAATTAACAATGTCCTGCTCTTAATAAATGAGCTGAAGCTAAATGTGAGATCTCCAGCACAATGACTTTGAAAGTGTTAGGAATGTTACCTCTGCAATTAGGTTTGATGTGCAGATTTCAGCTAAGGGATCTTTTTCTCAAGGGACAGCCGAGGATGTATTGCAGTCACTAATTCTAACACATCTGTAACTCACCCTCTTCTAATCAGGAGAGCACATTAGCACAAGACATTTTAACTAAAAACTATGAAGCATCTTCTACCTATCTTAATAAAACTAAATGAACCCATTAACATAAAAAGTAAACTATAAATATATATTCAGTGAAAAATATCACCAAGATGTGATTAAAAATAATGTGCATATATCTCACATATTACATGTAGGGTTTTAAACATTAGAGCAATTAGCAAACAGAAAAAGATAAAAAGAAATTGGAGAAATGAGGACACCATAACAAAACTGTGACCAGGATCTAGCAAGTCATGTTGGCTCAACCCAAAGTAACACAATTTAGGAAATAAGTAGTAGTAGGAATAATAAGAGAGAACAACAGCTACTAACTTTTGAAAAAAAATATTACTATACTGTATTTACTTGAAATTAAACTCAAGGAAATACATATAGGGGAGCTGTCGCTTCTGACAAAGTATTTGTATTTCTATTCATTCTTTCCTGATATCTGGTGCTGGTTTGATTTACCATACTGGGTTGATTTGATGTACATACACTCACTGACCACTTTATTTGGTACACTATGCTAGTACCAGGTTGGACCCTTATACCTTTAAAACATAATTATTCATGGCATAGGTTCAACAAGCTGCTGTAAACATTCCACAAGAGTTTTGGTTTATATTGACATAATAGCATCATGCAGTTGCTCCAGATTTTTCTGTTGCACATCCATTATGCAAATCTATGGTTTCACTACATCCTAGAGGGGCTCCATCAGACTGAGATCTGGCGACTGTGGAGACCGAGTACAGTGGACTCAAATTAGGCTTTGTTACATGGAGCACCATCCTGCTGGAAGTAACAATCGGAAGATAGTTATACCACAGGTAAAAAGAGATAGACATGGTAAGCAACAATGTGGAATTTAAATGATGCTCAATTGGAACCAAGGAGCCCAAAGCATGCCCCCAAAAAACCTTAACTAATATACCACCATCACCAACCTGAACTATTGGTAGAGAGGCAAGATGGATCAAACTAGGCCAGCGGTCGCACACTGGTGGTCCACAAAAAAATTTTGGTGGTCTGCAGTTCTGGCCTGTTCGCCCCTCAGCAGGGTCCTTCTCTGGACCCTCCGGGGGGGCGCACCATCCAGAGCCACAGACTATGTCCCCCAGATCAAAGTCACAGGGTAGTGGGTGGGTTGTGTCTCTGGACACAATCTGCCCACTCTCTCATCGCAGGCTCAAGGTTGGCAAACCACAGGACTAAGCAACATTTAACCAATCTTCTATTTCTCCAAATTTAGTGATCTTGTGCAAATTGTAGCCCCTGTGTTGTCTGCTGCTGCTGTAGCTCATCTACTTAAAGAGTCAATGTGCTGCGCATTTACAGATGATCTTTTACATACCTCATTTGTAATGTGTATTTTTTTTTTTTTTTTTAGTTACTGTTGCCTTTCTATCAGCTCAAACCATCCTGGCCATTGCCCTTTGACCTTATATCAACAAGGATTTAAGAGGATAGTAGTCATATTAGTGCACATGGAATAACACAATTAAGTACTGTTCACTTTTATTTGCAATAATAGTTACAATTTTAGGACAAACTTGCTGGCTATTAATATTATCTTGCTAATAGAAACATTCACCAAAAAGCATAAGATATCAATTTTGGATCCGCTGACTTCATATTATTTTAATATTGATGTCATATTATTTTCAAAGTGACATTTTTGTACCACCAGCAAAGTGACAATCATTTCTTGAAAAGAAAGTCATTTGGAAATTTTATTTGCCATCTTTTGAAATATCTTTTTCTCCTTTGTCTGTGTTTATACCTAGATGTCATACCATACTACAAGAATGGAACATATGACAGTGATAAAAATGATATGGGACAACAAACAAATACATTATTAGGTTATCACTTAGGGATGCACACAGAAGGACAGGTCACCGATCAAAGCCAACCATAATCATTACTAGCCATGATCCAAAGAATGCACAGATATTTGTAAGATTAATGCACAAACTGAGGCAAAACAAATGAAAATTGTGAAAGGAGAGATGGTATTGCTGCACACTCATGCCTATATTGTGTTCTTACTCACCGGGATGTCTAATCTTAGCTGAAGCTGCTATTATTAATTTTGAGCCCACAAACTTTTTATATACATTATTGTGAATATTATTGAGGAAATACAAAGCGGATGCAGACCACATGCTGCCTCTCATCTGTCTCTATAGGAAGCCATGCTGACTTATGATGGCTTGGATTCAATTAAAAGTTTGTGGTCTATGTGTCAAGATAGGCAGAATGAGTGGAACAAGCATTTGTTTTCAACACCTTTGCATAATACAAATATGTAATATAATTGTTGGAGGTCCCGATGTGATTTTTGCTTGATAGCAACAGAGAAGTTCTTTGTTCTTTTACACTTGTCTGTAGGAGAAATGACAGTATTGTTTAACTCAACTTAATCCAAGCCCATGTTCAGCCTGTGAATGGAAAGAAAAAGAAAAAGCAGCAAAGTAATCGGCTCATCTCCCTGTTCTTTCCTTCTTTCAGCATGCACATGAACTGATTGGCTCCTTGTTTCCCTTTTTCCTTCTGTACAATGCTTACAATGAGCTGATACCAGGTAAAATTCAGAAGCTTATACTTTTGCATTTGAAAATAAATGTAATTATATATTTATGAACACAGAAAAAAACATTAGTTTGTGTTTTTTTATGTCTGCTTAGAGTTCAGCTTTATTCATGGCAGCATGTCCGTGTATGAGCCAATGAAGCAATGACGTAGGGATGGTGGAGGTAATATTTCTATGTGGTCTCAGAAACATGTTTACTAAATATAAAAACATGCACAGAATGGCTTCCATGGCTAAGCTTAACAAGCAAGCTGCCGATAGCCAGATGCTTTCCTGTATGTGTCATCTGCATTGTTATTTAACATGAGCAACTAAAATGGATGCCTGGGGAGGTGTCATTGTGATCTGCTCCTGCCAATAAGTATTTTGAGTAAAGTTCTGCCATGGAAGAAGATCACAACCTTTCTATTTGCACTAAACACAGGTTTAATGCACGGTTTTCCAGTGGGGACATCCTGGGAGTGCCATCGTGAAGGTGTCCAAGCCAGTGCTAGATTTACCACAAGGCCATCTTGGCTGCAGCCTAGGGGGTGCCATGGTCTCTGTCAATGCCTTCACAATTTTCAAATGTCTTCTCTGTCCTGTCTGATTTGTCAGGGGATCATATGCCTATCATCCAGCTTTCTTCCCCTCTGTACTGTGCTTTGTACACCTGGCAAGGAGCCTGAGGGGGTTTGGCAGAAGCTACAGAGGACACAGAATACCTCTCTCTCTCCACTTTCACTTGTCCAAGATCAGGGTCACATGAGTTCTGCCCAATGATCCCTATACAGAGAGGCCCGCAGCAGGGATATGCGTAGGGGCTGCATGACAGGTGTGCTCGTGCTGCCTGAAAAGAAAAGGGGGGTAGAGGTTAGGATTGAATTACAGTAAATAGATAGGGGGTTGAGATAGGGGTCGGAAGTTTAAGGGACGGAGTATATTAGATAAAAGGAAGAGTAACGGAGAGACAGCACAGTTTTTTGGAGAGAAGAAATTTCCCGCCCACCCACCCACCCTGTTAGAAGGTGCGTGGAGGCGGTTAAGGTTTGGTGGAAGGTAAGAGTTCTGGGTTAATTACGGTTGGGGGGCACCCAAGGTGGTGGTAAAATCCCCCCTCTTTCAAGTGGAACGGTGGAGGCCCCTGAGGTGGTGCTGTGCTGCTAGAGGGCCAGGTTAGCTTGGGGTTTGGTTATTATGGAAATGTGGTGGCGTGGTGGACTTTACCTTCCGAACCTGCAATATAGTTGTTGTTGGGTGAAAATGGTTGGTTATAGTTGGTTTTGGTTTTTGGTGAAGAAAGGGTTAAGTGAGAGTCATAGTGTGGTTATTTAATAAGGGGGTTAATTTAAGGTTGTCATTAAATGGTATTTAAATGTTATTTAAATGTGTTTTATTTGTTTGTTGGTTATTTGATTAAATATGTTGAAATATTTATTTATGTTAATGTTTATTTATTTATGTTTATTTATTTATGTTTATGAATACTATTAGAGGTTATGTTATTTAAATAAACGGCTGCTTGCCAGCCATTTAAAACGCATTTCAGGTGTGGAGTTTTATTTTAGGTATGGGATGTTCAAGAGGGAGGGGCTGGCAAGGAAGAGTGTTAAGAGGTAGGTATGGTGAAAAGGGGGGAAGAAATTTTAAGGCAAGGTACGAGCGACCCTTGTCATGGGATAGCAGAGAAGGTGCTGCCAGTTGTCAGCTTAAAGTTATCCCCTGGATGGGGTGGGGGGCGCATTCTTGTAACTAGGGGCAGGTATTAGCAGATACACAAAGTTGGGCAGGAAGAGGGGAGTCAGTAAAAGCTAATTGGGAGAAAAAATATAAATCTTGCCCTGTTCCAAGTTCAAAGTTTGCAAAACTGTTCCTAAAACAATACTAGGTAGCTCACAAGCTCTTAGCACTAACCAGCCTGATGGCAAATGCCTGGTGCTGAAAAATACAAAACTCTTTTCATGATGTGTTTGTAGCAATACTAACAGAAACTGAAAATGTTATGACATGAATATTGGTGGGTAGGAGCATTGCTGAGAATTGTTTTACAAAAGTCAAATGAATCACACTTTACTGAATCCATGTTGTGTCTACGTAAGACAACCACAAATGTTTTACCTACTAATAAATTCTATAGCCTATATATCTCCCATCGTCATTTTAGTCTTTGTGTCTTTAGTGTTTTCAAACATGGTGTTAATGGGTGTCAAAAGGAAATGTGTAGTGAAACTGGCTGGTGACTGATAGTGTAGCCGCCACTCAAGTGAAGGCTTAATACGTTCCAAACAAAGCTTGAACTAATGCCCTATTACCAGGGTCATACTTCAAGGATAAGCTTCCCTAGACTATATTTACTGCATTACCCTCTATGACAACAAATCTTGGTGGCTGCACAATTTTATGCTGTAATGTTGTGTTTGACATCTGGTGATAGTCAGGACACAGGAAACACCATTAATACATAAACCATATACTTCAAAATAAACAAAAACTAAAAAAGATAAATAGCATGTGCATAATCTTGATCTTATCTGATAGTAGTTCAACTTCCCAAAACAATTTTAAACAAAGTTGTGTACACCCTTGAAATTGGAGATTTAGCCCAACTTTAGGAAAAAGAACAAAATTGGTGTTGTAGTCGAGCTAACACCATACTGGGAGGGATAAGAGCTTATTTAGTTCCAGGGATAAAATCTCCAATGTGTTGTTAGACCTGCCTAATTTATTTTTGATGGGTTACAAAGAAAACAGCCCTCTCCACATCTACCCCATTTGGATAGGTAGAGAACGCACAAAGTTAGCAGCTCACAGGATTTCTGGCACCTTAATATAAATAACAAAACATTTTCAATAGTATATTTAGTAGCCCAAAGGTAATATGGTGGACCGTGAAGAAAGGTTGAGGAAGATGGACTAGGTGGTGGACGAAAATAGAACTGAATCATGGCAGTTTATTTTGCTTTAATGTACATAAATAAATAAATAAACTATTTCAAATGCACAAAAAGCTTACCTGATGAGGACTTTGTCAAGTGCATGAGAAACATACAATGAAACTGCTGCACTGTCCCCTGGAGAATTAGCAAACCAGTGATGCTGCTTTATTTTTCTTACAGATTAAATAACACCATGTGAACCCAGGTTTTTAAGGGCTTGGAATAATGTTGCAGAAAGTGGTGCCACATCATTATGTAATATCACTGCCTGTATCATTTGGATCTTCCCAATAGCAGACAAAGAAGATGAAGGACAGGACCTCTGATGTTACCAGTCCAAAGAAATCTGGAGGAAAAGGGTTTGTAAACATTTTTTTCATTTGCAGGGGTGCTCCAAGGGAGTAAGGGGCTGGAAAAGAAAGGAGGATCTTGAGGATAAAGTTGTATTTAAACAAGTGCTTACTAACCTCCGTAGCTACTGACTTGGTAGGGCAATTCAATTTTAAACTTTACAATACCAGCAATAAATCAGTTAGCATTGGATCTTATCTCTTTGTCATACTTCTTCATCTGCTTCATGTTACAGTAAAGATTAGAAGGCTGGAAGATTGCTAACTCACTAACTTTACCAAAATAAATTAAACATAAAGTTGAGAACCTTTAGCTGCAAAGGATAAATTACTTGATAATGGCTACATAGGTTAGTAGGGACTTGTTTTCAAACATATTTACTGGTGGTAATATAAATGCAAGTGCTGAAATTTAAACAATGTTACCACATTTTTTCCAAAGCAAATTAAATGTGGGCTTATTCAAGTAAGTATTCTTTAATTCTTTACTGAATTGTGTAAGAATTTTTTGGATTGATTGGACTTGCTGTCTTGGAGCTGTTCTTTAGAGAGTTCCAAACAGTAACATAGTAGTCCCCCTCTATATTGCCGTTTGAAAATTGCAGTTCCGCTATATTGCATGTTACCCAAACCCTTGATGTTGTATTGCAAAAGCGCGGTGTGGGGATGAAGGGAATTAAAGAAGTACCAAGTCTGGCCATTGGAATGCCCCATTCATTTGGATTTAGTGAATGGGGCATTCTGATTGACTTCATGAATAGACAGCAGCCAATCACAACCAGGATTTGGTTGTGATTGGCTGCTGGCTATTCGTGCAGTTAGGGAAAGTTGGGCATCCCTGTACTGCAGATTTTTGTTTACTGCAGGTGGTTTTGGAACGTAACCCCATCGATAAATGTGGGACTACTGTAGTACAGAGCACAGTTTTTCAACCAGGTTTCTATGAAAGCCTTGAGTTCCTTCAGAGACTGCTAGGGGTTCCTTGAGAAAAAAGCTTTTTTTGCCTCCCAGGTCAGTTTTAGTGGCACAAATGCTTTAGGAGTGTAATTCTTTGCAATGGCAATAAATATAGGGGGTATAATAGGGGTATTCTTACTACTGACCAACAAGTCAATGTACTATGAGCTGTGGATATAATAATGATAGAAGGGGTACCATGAAGTCCTCAAAATTATTTCAAGAGTTGTCCTATGTTAAAAAGATTGAGAAAGGCTGGCATAGAATAATATGATCTAATAATGACAAAGAAAGTTTAGATATAGAAAGTGTATTGTTCTGTTTCTTTTGAAAACTTTTAAATTTTAGTAGCTCTTGTATAATTTCTGTTGAAAACTTTGCCGTTATATATTAAATAATAGGATTTTTCATTGTAATCTGGGTAAAAATCTTCCTTCTTCTCTGCCTTTGTTTATGGATGACCTTGAAAGCACAGAAAATGTATTATATTAAAAAAAGAACCGATGTCAGAACTGTGTATGTTTTGAATGTTTGAATGCATTTACCTTACTCTAGTAGAAGTTGACAAGCTAGACCCTTTACTCTTTGTGGTTAAAGCAGAGCCTCCAATGTCTTGCCCCTCATACATCCAATTTACACTATCTTTGCAGCTATATGAGAAGCAGAAAAATAATAGGAACCCACATATCTTTATTTCAATCCAGAGTAAGGCAAAAAGAATAGAAAAACAAGCCCCCTGCAACCTTCATCTACGTGCCGCTTCTATAAAAAAGAAAAAAATGAAAATACCATTGTACAGAGGCCATATCTGAAAATCCTTCCTTTAAGGTTTAATTTAACAATAACATTTGTGACGAGGGGTCTTGGACATCTCTGGGGCATTGCGCTTGAAATTGCACACGCTCTGCACCATTTATCATAGGCTGACATGTGTCATGTTTCAGGCTGCGACTCCAAGAGGTTACAGCTTACAGTTGCTCCTTTGTTCATCAGTGGCTGAGACTTGTGAGCCACCTTTCTGTCTCGATGTTTCTCTTTACAGTTCTACCATTGTTAACCCCACCACTCCCACATATATATTCAACATCTGATTGCACTTGTGGATACACTCCTACAAGTGCTCCTCAATATATTTCAAAATGGTTGGTTATGAATAAAATGAACCTGTGGAAGGAGAAAAAATTACTAAACCTCTTGCAATATTAGAAAACTTATAGCACATTAATATTCACCTTAATATTCATCCTCCAGGAGCTGCTTAACACCTTTTCAAAGTGAATATGCAAAACAAAAATTACTAGTATATTTGTATAGTGTGGGGTTGTACTGGGTATGTTTCTTTATTTGATTGTGAGCAGCAGCAATAACATCATATTGAAAGCAACAGTTTGCAACTGGCTTGCCCTAGTTAAAGAAACGTTTAAAAAAAAATGAAGGGGAAGGAATTTTTCAAGATCAATTCTGTGGATAGTGTTTGAGACGAGCTTCTTTTATTGGTTCATGGTGTAAACTGTGCACTCAAATAAAGCAAATGCAAGTAAATAGCATGGATGTGGATGTTCGTTAGTAAATTCAGTGTACTGTGTTTTTGGAATTGTTCAAGGAGGCTTTTCAAAAACTAATACAAAAAGTTGAATACTAGGGCATAACTGTTTGTATAGGGATTTGTCCTATGAGAAAATACTTGTTTTCATTGTATTCAAGCAAAAACTGCTTATTAGATAAAGGACCATTTATAAATCATTGAGAGTTATGGGAATGGTGCAAATGCTTTGCTTTTGAGTTGAGTTTGAATTGTTGAATGTAGCAGAATCAAATATTTGTAACCGTGGCTGATGTAGCCAACAGTCGGTCCCTGTGCAGAGCTGACTTGGGGCCTCCCAGCCAAACTGACTGGGTTCCTTATGGGAGCCACTGTTGGCTGAGGAGGGTCTGGGGCCCTTGTGCAGAAGCACTACCTTCTATGTCTGCCCCTGATCTGCAATATGTGGATATTAAAGGTATGTTTGGGATTGCCAAACATCAGGCTTTTCTATGATGGGTGCCATTGATAGAAGGTCAACATTGTTAAAATCAAAACTCCTAGCTCCCCTATTTACACTATTATTAAATCAATATTATTACATTATTAAGTCAATCATTCCAACAGGAATATTATTATTTAATTTAAAGGGGGTTTTATCACTAGCTTTGCTTCGTAAAAAACAATACATCTTCAAAAAGTTTGTTTTATATCGATTTTGAAATTGGGTAACAATAATTAAAGTATGTTGTATGTTAAACAAACCTAATTAAAATTTATGCTAAACCTTAAACAATTTATGTTTCATGTTTTTTTTACCTTCTAGGTACTGTAAATGTTCTTTCTTTTGCTTTTTTCCTTTTTTCTTCCTAAAATCAAGTACACTAAGAGCATTTAACTTCAAAAAAGGTTCACCCAACTTCAAAGAAGGTTCACTGAACTTCATAGAATGTTCATACTACTTTAAAGGACGTTCACTGAACTTCAGAATATACTTGCCTAACTATAAAGAATGGTCACCCAGTTTCAAAGAATTTTTACCAAACAATAAAGAATGTTTTGCCCCACTTCCTGAAAAAGGCAGTTTTACCTAAATAAATGCACCATATAAACTTAAAAAAATATTATTACTCCAAAAAAATTAAAACCTCAAGTTATTACTTACCTAAAAAAAACTCTTTTTGTTTTTTTAAACAGCAAAAAAAACAAAAGTTGGACTGGACAGAAGCTAAAAGTCATCACTGACCTCAATTCAGGCACCAAAAATATTGATTTCTCAAAGAGCTAATAATTAGAGTAACAGAAAATAAAGTACAGCTTCCTAACTAACTTATTTCCACCCTGGAATTAAACCATGTAGCTTTCCCTATTCTTTACATACAGCAGATTCCAATACACTAGCATTATCTGCCTAATTTACTAAAGTAATATAGGCTGTTCACATAGCAAAGTGAATAATCCCCTTTTAAGGGATATTTCACTTAAGGTTTAGGGTCATTTAAGGTTTAATAGTTGGTCTTTTATATTTTAAATTGATTGCATAATATCTTTGTTTTGCAGATATATGAATAGTCAATAAACATCCTAGAACAGTTTGGCCTTCAGGGGTGACACTAAGCCTAGCAGAATGTGTAAATTGGGGCAAATCACTACTTTTTTACAGCTTAAAATACATAGTCATTTCTATTATATTGAACATTAAAGAGCATCACTGAAATTTCACATGATTAATTTTCTGGGAATTTACATGAAATGTTACCCATGCTTAGTGGGTCAATGCAATAGCCTTTCCTTGGTTACCTTCTATATAACACTTTATTATCACATGGATAATTGCAATATAGAGCTTTTGAAATTTAAGCTTTTGTGTTGAATTTTGAAAAGAATATTTCTGTTTCAAAGAATTGAATTTGAGTACAGAGCTGCCAGATTCCTCTGGTGGTCACATGGTACCGGTACATATAATTCTTGAGCTCTCAAGGACAAACATAACAGTAGAAAGTGACTAACAAAGAAGTAAAGGAAAAGTTTAAACATTCGACGCATTATATTAAATTGTTATCCTAATAAAAAGGTATCTAAAACCCAAACTTTTTTTGTTTTGAAAGTTTGATTCCACCTAAGCTTTTATTGCTCTCCGTGTCTCATCTGGAGAAAGTTAGACCAAAGTGTGTCACTCATCACTTTTGCACGCATCACTTTTTTAGAGGTTGTGTTTGTGTAAAATTCAAAGTTTATTTTAGTATTGCCAGTAGTGTTTATTTAGTGTTTTTGTGTTTGTTTTCTTTTCTTATCATCTAAAGAGGGTTTTGGTACAAAAATAGGTAGAGTGGAGATTCCATAATAATCAAGCAATTTAAGGCCCATTGCAGCCTTAAAGACCACCAAGACCACCCATCTTCATGTTCCCTACTGACTATAAAGTATTTTGCCTACACTTCAGGGGCATTAAAATTTTAGGTTTGACTATTCCTTACGATCGACATATGATCCTATAATTTAAATATTATTTAGGTAATTGGTATTTTTCATTTTATTGTTATTGTAAGTAGTATATATTGTGTTCACTAGGTTGTGAATACGTTACTGTATTTATGCTTTATGTCTGTTTCTATAAAAAATTTTTTACTTAGGTTTGATGTGGTCTCTTTTGTGTAGTTTTTACATATCAGATTACATTAACTCTACTATGGAAAGAATTTTCACGTGATCATTAAGGATTATGTTTGGGTTCTAGTTTACCTTGCATTTTTTTAAAATCTGCAACGTACCAAGTTGGATTGGTCAAATGTTGGTGGATTCAACCAGGAAAACTTTTTAAAACCCATAGTATTATTATTAATAATATTATTATTATTATTAACATTGTATTTTTATTGTTGACATATTAAGCAGCACTTTACAGAGTCCATACTCGTGCTACTAACGGTCCCTTAAAGCAACGGTCGCCAATCGGTGGTCTGCAGCTTCAGTGTGTTCTGGCCAAAGATTCGAACCTGGGACCTATAACTGCAAATGCAACAGTGCTAGCTACTGAGCAAATAGCTGCAAAGCTTTTAAACTATAGTTAGTTGGTTACATTGGTCAATAAAAGTGTAAGGAATGGCAGGACCATTGGTTTATCAATAGGGGTCTTTGGGTCTCCTTGATTATCGATGGATTACGCAGTCTTTAATTAAAATACTTCAAAGTCTTCAAAGTTTTTATTTAAAGTATTTTTTCATGGTGTTATTCATCTATATTAACTTTTTTGTTAATGTATTTTTTTATACATCCCCTGGAAAAGGGTTAGCAATATTGGTGCTACCTTATCAAATGTGACCTCCATATATATAGGTCCCCCACAAAAATCTTCCTACATCCATTTTGAAGACTGGAATCTGAGAGGAGTTCTTGTGTCTTAACACTGGGGCACCCCAATGATGAGAGGAGGCATGGGGCCTAGAATGGCACAGGAGGGGACACACTTCTGAGCCACTTAAAGTGAATGTCCTAAAAGCTTGTAAGAGGGTCCCAAGCCATTTGTTGAAACAAGATTTCTTGATACAATTCAATTTTATGAAGAACAGATAATCTTGCTGCAGTACCTCTCTTACTAGCAACTGAAAAATGCTCAAAAACTGTTTCCTTCCAACTCTTCCCAAAAAATCTTCAGCTCAAAAGACTTACTTATGAGTACATTGCCCATAGGTACCATCACATAGCAGAGAAAGAACAGGGCTGGGCAGGTCTTCCCTGCAAGGCTAGCGCTGATTCTCAAATCACATCCATAAGATGATCCCCAAATATTTATACACACCCCCCAAGTCACAGCACTAAGCAACATTTTCAGTAATTGGTTGAGGTAGACCATACCCATAAACCCATAAAAGCCCTTCTAACTCACTTGTCTGCTGGAAACACATCCAAAGCACCAAAGGAAAACAATCAATCCCCAAGCCTATGGAAAACCTACAAACACAGACAGAACTCTTACTGACTAACTACAGCTCAGGCATGAAAGCAAATGCTGACTATGGATGGTACTGCATAAAACAAAATCCCTGCTCTATAAAGGTTATATAGCTTGTACATAGCAGAAAAGGGTTGCAGACCACTTTTTTCTTACATTCTGTTTTTCAGGAAAATGTTTTCTTATAGCAATAACAACACAATTTTACTATGTAAAAGGGTTAAACCTCAACCGTGTGCACTGCTTCCATTTTTAATAAAACAGTCCTTGAGATTATTACTAACATTGACACAAAGTGAACCTGAAAGTTTGAAATAATTCACTAAAAAAACGATTCACTCAACCTGTTCCTTTTTTGTCTCCTCAATTGTGTTTTTTTTTTTTTACAACTTATTTACATTGTTACTTCTCCACAGCTGTTTCTACTTATTTAATTTACATACACTGATGATGTTAATTGATTCATATGGATGTGAGAGCACCTCTCTAAGGCAGACTAAAGCAAGGGTCACTGTGAAGAGCCCTACTGAATCAGTAGCCATCTGATGCAGAAATTGTGAGTGGCGGTGTTGGAGATTATCCAGGAACAAGGTGGGAACAAAGGCCTCTATCTCATTGCCATGGAATACGGTTCATCTATTAATATTGTAATTTAGTTAATCAGAATTGGTATTTGTGAATGGCACACACAAGGCTAATAAGGGGCAGCCAAGAGGTATCGCTATAACAGATGTTTGGTTGTAACTGTGCCAAGAAGGATGAATAATGGGTTAAACTCCTTTTTTAACATTTTCTCACTTTGATATTTATGTAAAATAAAAAGTCTACAGCTCTCCCAGGATATTTCGGATTTTTCACCTGTTGGCTTCAAGATCAAAATAGAATTCTTCCAAGGGTTCCAAAGGCATACCGATTTCATAAATGTAATTTACCAAATAACATCACTGTCCCAGTCCAAGGCTGGCTTTAGGGAATCAAGACATAAACTCTGTCACACTCTTTTGCCTTGAATAAACTTGGGTTGGCATGCAGACAGCATTTTCTGTTTTTTCTATTTTCCATGGTTGAATCCACTGGGAACGCAGAAGAGATGGCACCTCCCAGTCCTTTGCACCTTAAAATTCAAAGACACAAAATGGAAGGAGTACCAGTAAACAGACAAGCAATGCCGGAGAGGAATGCACTCCTTACAGCAAAGAGACCTTTTAATAGAGAAGCGTAATAGTAAAAAGGGTGCTTGAAATGACAACCATGGATGGTGCCGTGTAGAACTCATTGAAATATAACACAATTCACCACCACTACAAAATACAGGATTCTTGCTTTATTATAAAAGCATTGTCACATCATGTTGAAAAGTCAGTGTTTCTGACCTCCCTTCATCTAGGCACCATAGGGACTCTATGTTGCTTTGATAAAGAGAACCTGCATGGATCCAAAATGCTGGTTTTCAATATGTTGTGACAGTGCTTTTTTAAAATAACGCAGGAATCTTGTTTTTTGGAGTGTTGGTGACTTTGTGTTCTCTTTCCAGTAAGTGCAGCGAGACAAGCTGGGTCAGCGATAGAAGCAAAAGGAAGGGGCAGATAATCCAGGTCAGCGATAGGCAGAGGCCAGGTCAAAATCAGGCAAAGGTCAATATCAACAGGCAGTCAGCAAAGCTCATGCAGCAAGTCAGGTAGTTAATTGAATAACATAGCAGGCATAAAAAGAATCCAGGTGATCAGCCACGGGTACAACAAGGAGACACATAATGCACATGTACACACTCACACATTGCAATCCCACACACAACCATATGGAAGAGCATGTGTAGCCACAAGATTCTGTGAAGGCCTATGAAAGAGCATGTGGCAGTGTAATGTCCACGCCCAGCTGGATGCCAACCCACCTTAGACCTTTTTATACAATATTTAAATATATATACAATATATATACAATATATTTAAATAAAAAGCAAATTGGACAAAAATGCGAGAAAACATTCAGCCCTGTAAAAAAAGTTGAAAAGTCTACTCAAGTTTCTGAATTTGCCATTTCATAAGATTCTTGTATATTTCTGCAACCTCTTATCACCCCATACTGTGTTGTGCACCCTCCCTCTTATACTTATATATGTGTTGGCAAGAATACCGTGAACACACAATGTTCTTGGAACACATTGCCTTGTAATTGTATAGTGACAGAATCTGGGACATTCAGAAGATATGAGGTTAAGAGATATGAGGTTAAGTAAGTTATAGGAATTTAGCCTTGGCTCTGGAAAATATGCATTGTGTAAGCACTGTTTTTCTCTTTAGTGTCATTTAAACAAGGAGAACACAGAAATGAATGGAGGAGCTGCATGACTTAGGTGTTGATTAGTCTTCTAGAACGAGTATTGTGTAGAAGCAGTAGGCCTTACCTTGTTGGACGTTGAAGGTCAGTTGGAACAATTTTGAGTTCATTCCTGATCAACAAGTTATCTCACCAGCCTTCTGTTACTTTTTCTTCAACATCAGATTTGGAGTATCTGGTGACTACTACAGCAGCTTATGGGGTTAGCTCAGTGTTCCTCTACTAGTGTTCTTCCAGAGGATGCTAGGGGTTCTTTGAGCAATAAAAAATGTTTGGTTCAGTTTAACAAATACCAATGATCTTTTTGGCTATCTACAAGGGTGACGTTCTTCCCAATACCGAAAAATGTGTATTCTCCCCACTGACCACCACACTAATATCCTGAGAGCTGTGGATATAGTAATTATAGCTGGGAGTTCCCCAAAAAAGCTGAAAGTTTTTTCAGAAGGTTCCCCAATGTTAAAAAGATTGAGAAAAACTGGGTCAGGTGGTCTTTCGGGGTAACTAAAAAGGTGGAATGGTTACAAAGATGCCTAAGTTATTTTAAATACATGATTTTGTCCTCGTCAAATCCCAAGCAATTTAGATGATAATGACACATTCAGTGGTTTTGCGATTTATTCGATAAGTCAACATTCACAAAGGAAGTCATGGAAACAAGTATTTTTATAAAAATTTCATGAACATAAATGTATCCATTTTACTCATTACTTAAAAATAGGCAAAACTGCTGCAATTACTTCCCATGTAAAAAAGGTCAAACACTGAATGTGACTTTATTCCTACAAATTCCATTGTTTTACACCTTATACCAGCTGTAAAACTGTGCCAGTCAAACTGCAGGTTAAATAAAAAGTCCCAGGTGTTTTGGGGCATTTGTGTTCTTTTTTTTTGTTTTATGATGACCTTCCTACGACCTCCACACTTCATATCCTTTCGTCAATTGCTTACATCAAACTTCCTTGAGCTTTATTGAGTTTTGCTACTGCTGACCTCTCTCACATTTAGCTTTTGAACATTCTGAAAGCTCCATCACTCAGCCAAGCGCGCCAGGTGCAGACATGATTAAAACTAAAGAGCACGCTGCGAATTAGGATCCTGACGAAACAGGGCAAGCAGGCTGCAAATTAGGGTCCAACAAAACTGGGCATTGTACAGAAAGCTGGAAGGGGAGGGGTGGAAGAATCCACATTTTGCACAAAGAAATTTAAGCAGATAGTATAACATATCCTGACTTATTAGCTAAGTACAATCTTTATTGTTTATATGCTTTATATATACCAAAATGTGGCTATAAATAGGCTGATGATTTACTAACTAATTTTAAAGTAAAATAATTTCCTATTCTTGGGAAATCCATTTTATTTGTTAGTGAATTAGCTTATTGGTGAATGCAGTGTGAGTTGAAATGGAATTCTTCCCCTTTTCTGGAAATGTAACAACTGGCTACCTTTGAGAAATATGTTTGAAAATCTGAACTGCTTCTGATGATTTGAGTCACTCGTTAGCACAGCCCAGCTGTCACAAATCTTGCTTGAAAGGGTTACATTGCTTGCTTTTATTGGGCCATGCATGGCCACCCCCTTGGCAAGTTATAGCAACCAATCAATCTCACACCTGAGGTGGAAAATGACAGCTGGAGAGCAAAAGTTGGAATGTAATTAGCTGGCCACACTCATTTATTAAAACATATTTATTTATTTTTTAATTGATAAGAAATTGTGATGGCATTCTTTGGAATATTTTCTCTTAAACTGCCTTTTTTGTATTTTTTTCCTATTTTTTGTGTAAATAAATCTACATTTTAATTTTTTTCTAAAATTTTAGCCATAATTCGTATTACAGTTTTGTTTGTTTTAGATCTTTATTTAATCATTTTCTGCATTCAATATATGAATATATATAATGTACGTAAATACATATACACACATAAATATATATATGAATTTATAAATATATATATATATATATATATATATATATATAAATTTGTACACGAGTGTGAATGCTCATATTAAAATACTGTGGCTATCTACCCTCATTTTCTCCATTTCTGCTCATGCCAATCTTACTTTATACATATTCTCAAATGTTCAAAGTAACCTTGAAATCAGACATTTTTTCTTAAGTCCTGGGCCATTGCACTGTTCTTCCTAGAAATCACAGATCTAACATCCGACCCCCTCATAGTCTCTCGCTGGAGCTTTTGAAGAATGTTTTGAAGTTGGATTGATTGAGCTTCCCTCGACTTCTTTCTTACAGAACCTCTCTGACAATTCTCCCTTTCCACAAATCACATCAATATATTGGAGGCCATTTATTTGTGCTGTCATGTATTTCAAGGAAATGTTCACTTGCGTGAGATAAAAAAAGGTTCAACATGAAATGCAGACCCTTTTAAAAGGTGGCTGGTGGCGGGAAAAGGACGGTGAAGATCATACGTCAGCCAGTTGGGATCTCTTAGAAGAATATTTGAGTGCGTTATACACCATTTGAAATGTGGATGTTAAAACAAAACCAGAGAAAGAGATGACCTCACACTAGAGAATTGAATTTCTTCACATTATTCCTCAGGCAACTGAGCAGCATAATGGGAATAGGGAGAGTGTGTCACACATGCATAACTATCACAATGTTAACCCTATGAGGCAAATGGAAGACGATAAGGTTAATTCTGGATGTGGGTAACATGGGTGACAGACACATTTTATTAAATATTGTTATAGGAGGGTAGTTTTGAATATTTTTAAAGAAGCTATTGAGATAGAAATATGGATTTTGCTATTACTGACCTGTTTTAGGGCTATCATCCTTACACTTCCTTCAATACCCAGTGAATCACCTAGAATAAGGTCATAACAGGTGTCTAACTTTCTTAAAGTGTATATCTAGCCAGGCATTACCAACAATATCCCCAAAACTTCCCCTTCTAGATTATATCTATAAGTGATTGTAATGGTTTGTTTATTTGAATCTGGTCAATTCAGCGAAGAAATCAGAAAATTTGGAAATTCTGAGTAAAAAATTTTTCTTTTCTTTTCTTTTCTTTAAAAAAAAAAAATGTTTAAATGGCTTAGGATTTCCAGTAGGCCAAGGAGATCATTATTTATTTACTGTCTCAGCTAACCCATTGGCTGGATATGCTGATCTGTATGTTATACCTGTCATTGACAGCTAGTATATGACCTGGACAATCCACCCGGGCTGCACTAAAGTCATTCCTTACATTGACCACAATCTGTTGAACAAGATGCAGTTTGGCAGTTTGTTATCTGATGATCCCAAGCATGGGATTCAAATCCGAACTCTGAATTTGAGCTCTGAACTATCCAACTACCACTTATCTGACTGCAGTGATCATTTGTAAGACTGGGCAAAGGGTGCCCTTCTTTCCTCCTAAGATATTGGAGAGGAATTTACATTACGCAAAGTCATGTCATTTGGTGCATGTTTGTGTCAACTATAAAGATCCATTTAGAATTCCTACATTAACTGTTTTGCATTTGCATCATGCAAAGTACAAGACCTTATCTTCTGTCTAAGTTAGCACTAAGCCTCACCTGCTTCCAATATTAGGCCCACAACACTCTGACCCAAAGGTTAGCACTTTGGCCCTTGCAGTGGTAGAACCCAGGTTTGGCAGGGCACCATTAGCATGGAGTTTTGAATGTCCTTCCGGTGTTTGCGTGGGTTTCCTCCCGCATTCCAAAAACATACAGTTAAGGTAATTAGTCCCCCCCCCCCCAAACTGACCTTAAACTGTGGTAATGATATTTGACTATAGTAGGGACATTAGATTGTGATTGACGGACAGCTAGTGACATGTTTATGGACTTTGTATAGCACTGTCTAATATGTCTATAATTAATACTATTTAATAATATTATTATGTATTTACCAGTTGCAGAGTCGCTGCTGGCACTTGAGTTTCTGGTCTTTGACTGTTAAATGGTCAGTGGCAAGGCCTTTTGCTGGAAAACTAGGGCTTGGAGCCAACTTAGATAACTTGGTCTCCAGAATCATCCCCAGGCACAAACAAAATGAGCAGAAGGTTCCTTCAAGCAACTTTACCAGTAAAGTTAATTGAAACATTTTGTATGACAAAGGAGGGTATAACACTAAATGCCCAGGATATTACAGCCTGCCTATTTACTGCAACTTTTAGTAGATGTAGTCCTAGGTTTATTTTGTTAGTAGTGTGCACATGCCCCAAACTTGGGCTTAGAAGCAGAAACACTTCTCTAAATTTAATGTACTGCAAAAGGACCTTCATAGGAGATCAGACCTGCATCTTCTAAGGCATACCAATTCTCCAACCACCCACAGTGCCACAGGACCATTAATATAGCAAATGGAAATATTACACTTTGCTATCAGAAAGCCAGGAGAGAGAGGCAGTGAATTGCAGCAGGTGGCACAGAAACAAAGACAATAAAATATTTCCACAAACACTGCAGTATCTAAGAATCTAGCTTTGATATCAACCATTGATCCATCAGAAACATTTTTTATAGCTTGTACAGAGGGAATTTATTATATAGTCAAAAATATTTCATTGTACTTAAAGTTGTACACTGCAGAGCTTTTGTTTGGCTAAAGTGTGTAGAATTCCTGCAGAAAACATATCATTTATTTAGCGGACATAGACTTGCTATCTGTTGAGACTTCCCTGATACCTCTTTTTATGCCGCTTCTCCGGTGCTGTCTTAAAACAGTTAAAATGAGCTTTTTCTTTTACCAGACCACCGTCAGTTAAAGATTCTTGCTGGAGTTTAAAATTCCTTTTGCTTCCTTTGCAGATAGAAAAAAAAGACAGCATCAATTTTCTGCTTGAATTTCCCCCTGACTAAACCCATTGATCATCCCTTCTGTCTGCGAAAGGAGTGTGTTCTTTCTTTAATAACTCCTATCCTGCGCCTTGTTTTTTTTTTTTTCCTCTCACTTGTTTGTGTTGTTGGTCAGTTCTCAAAGCTATTCCTCTGAGAGCCACAGAAAGTGCAAAATTGAAGTTATTTTATGCTTGGGTTCCTTCCGTCCCAATTTTCAAATCCTCTTGTCAATTTTCGCACATCGCTGTCACGAGGAGGAGGAATGTTATGGAAATCTCCCCAGCCTCATTGGGAGGTGATTTATATCTAACCCTCCCCCGTCATCTCTCTGGATCTATTAGAAAATCTATAATTAATGTTGTTTTCAGAAATATAAATGCACAATTTCCAGTACTGTCTGTGGTATAGGAACCTTCATTTTATATTTTATGCTATATATAGTAATACAGAACATTGGCAAGAGCTGTGTTTTGTTTGTTGCCTTTATTATATTTATTCGTAGAACAAAGAATCAAGTATTTTAATTACTAGGTTTGTATTCTTTTGTGGCTTGTACTACTGAGAACTATATAACTATACAAGTATTACCAACTAGGCCCAACTAGGTTATCCTTTGTCAATATTGACCATTTATTGGCTGCCAATTCACATGTTAGCTGTGGAGATGATGTGGTTATTATATTATTCTGTCCTTTAAATTGGTATTTTTTTATACTTGCTATAAAGGTTATTAGACTGAAAAAGAAACAAATGCAGTCGCCTTATATAAGGACTAAAAAGTTGGCAGGATAAACATGTTTGTTTTTCAGTTTTTATTATAACATTTTATTATAACAAGGAGATGATGTGGTTAATTTATTATTCTGTCCTTTAAATTGGTATTTTTTTATACTTGTTAAAAAAGTTATTAGACTGAAAAAGAAACAAATGCAGCCACCTTATATAAGGACTGGAAAGTTGGCAGGATTTACATGTTTGTTTTTGAGTTTTTCTTAATGCATAATTCCCATCTACACAGGTTACCACTGCACAGTAATGCCTCTAACACACTATGGTGCATAGTGGTGGCATTTTCTGTTGGAAAACCACCTATTTTATATTGCACTTCAACACACAGTACCAAACGTTTTGTAAATTGCAGAAGCAATAAAAAAATAAGGCCCACCTTTTGTTTGTGGTACCATGCATAAGGAATGGGATGTCTTGTTCCCTTGCAACATACAATACAACACACGTATACAAGGCTGTGCTTTTGAGTCAACCTATACACATGTGAACCAGATCTATGCAACATAGAGTGTATACTAGTTGTTGTATCCTGTTAAAATTTGGGCATCTTCCTTAACTCAGTACTATTAGTGAGAATGAAAGGTGGTCATTAGCACTAACAGAAAAGACTTAATCCTTTAAAGTTCTCCTGGTGAGGATAGACTGTCACGGGAGACTGGAGAGGATAGACTATCATGGGAGGATCTAGGTGATCCAGCAAATGTGAAATGGATTGTCCAGGTTTGGAAACTATGGCAGGTGACTTTTAAACAATCTGTTGTGAGTTTGCTGGATCACCCAGGTTCTCCCATGATAGTCTATTTTCTCCAGCCCCTATCAATGCATGGTAGTTTGTTTTGTGCTTTAAGTTAAAATATTGACATTTGATGCAGCTGAAATCAATATGAAAGCTCTGCACTTATGTCTATACTACTGCATAGCCAACACAGGCCCATTGGCTTTGGCCTAGGGTGGCAGGGCTATCAGAGGTGTCATACAGCTATCCATAGCTAGTGCAACCCAGTCTGGTGATGTATTATTACTATTCCTCTGCAGTTTGTACATGTTTGCTGGTGGCTTAGTGTTCTGTGAAATTACAGTTCATGCACTCTGGATCTGTGAGTGTAAAGCTGAGCTGCTTAGTGAAGTGGGGCTTCCATTTGCTGACATAGATTCACAGTATTTTGCCTATAATCCCTATGCTAATAAGTGGATTTCCACTGCTGAAATATGAGTGCACAATAATGAATACAATACAATAAAAACAATAATTTTTCCAAAAATAAAGTCATGTTTTTTAAAAAATATTAGCCATTTGGTATAGCTTTTTGTTCACCAGTACCATAACAACGTGTATGCACACTCTTAGTATTTGTAATTTAATTTAATATATCACTGAAGGCATGCAAAAAAATACAGGATAAATAATAAAAAGGGAAAAAATACCTATAATACTCTGCACACTACACTTTGTGTTAAGCAGTGTCTAAAGAAGAAATTTTTCTAGTTCTTATTGCCTTTGTCCCTCATAGGGATAGGGCCAGAGTCCAAAGTGGTTTAGCAAAAGAAAACTGCAAGATTCACCATGTACCAAGGTGAATAAACTCAATGTATGTGCAGGGGTTCATTCATAACTCTGTAGCCGGTCAATTTAACCAATAATCCCAAAACTGGGAAAGTGGTGAAAATGTCCGTGACATGGTTTTCCCAATCACTGAACCTCCAGCCACGTAACCACCGATCATTTAGCTGGAGATTAGGTAAAAATGGTTGGCTTTAAGGTGATAAACAAATATAATAAAATAAAACAGGATTGACCGCTAAAGAGGAGATTCATTAGGGCTGATTGAGGAATTATTAGAGTTGATCAGGGTAAACGTTTTTTTTTACTTGCATGGTTTCATTAACTAACATCATATGTAAAGAAAGGTCATCTTCACATTATTTTGTCTTTCCTAAACATACACTTAAGTGTTTACAAACATTGTTCAGAAGCTCCATATTTTACAGCAACCACTGCAATATTACTTACCAAGTACAGGCTGTCATTTTGACAGCTGGGTGTTACCACTAAGCATGGCAGGGTGAGCTGGCAAACCATAGGGCAAGCTATGTGTACGGTAAAGTTTTTGGACATAAATAGAACACAATGAATGAGACTAGTTAAAACAGAACTGAAGAATAAATAAAAATGTTAGATACAGCATACTGGAAGAATAGACATTGTATGTTGCTCTGCCCAAGAACCCCTTTCCTTGTACTAGCTATTTTTTCCTAACACCGCCTGCAGCACTGTAAACTCTTGACATCTGCAAGTTTCTGAAGACTAAAGGCTAGTATTGGCTAGTTCAGGGATTACAAGGTAAACTGTGACTGTTAGCAGAAACCTCAACAAGGTAAAGCATTGGACAAAATAAACCCTTTGGTTGCTAATACTGGCACAATGTGAAATCTCCAGAGATTTGACTTTCTAGGTTGAGGCTTCTAGAGAAATATGTGATGCTGTATTTCTAGAAATACAGTCACTGATGCCTAAATCAGAAAATAAGATTATAAATGGATAAAAGCAAGAATCATAACACAAAGCTATGAAGACAATTGTGAAAAATGTTTTGCATCTGACCTAGTTAGTTTACAAAGCAAAATGAAAATTGTACAGGAATATGATTCCAGTTGCTGATACATTAAGCCACTTGAAAACAAGAGTGCTATTGAGGATGCATCAAATACTCAAGAGCGTTTCATTATATCCTGCTTTCCCAGTTTATGTAAGAAAATGATATTACTGAAAGGTGCACCTGAAAAATGTCTTCCTAAATGGCTGACCAAAACCTTAATAGATAACTTCATGTTCTCCAATATTGGTAGGTTTTGGAAATTTCCAAAAGGGTTGTTGATTATGGATGATCTGAGCTGAAAAAGTTAAGGACTGGTTGATCTTAAATCCATGAGAATTGAATTGAAGATAATGCATTGAGGCACATGGGCGCTAAGACACCTAAAACAGAGAGTGGGAAATATTCTACTGGCCTTGAATAAATGCTCAAATAGAGCTGAGATGTACATTTTGCCTAGAATGGAATCCTTCCAACACAAGAAAATATATAATCCTCCATGTATCACTATCTCAGCCATGCCAAAAAGTATATTAGGTATTTCTGTGCTAGATAAGGCCGACTTTATATTAGTTGTGGACTACATTCATAATGGGCAGCATAGAACATTTGAAACGGACAGACTAAAACATTTTCTCTCAAAGGCAAAGTGGAGGAGATCCATGCATTACTATTTCTAAAATATAGCAATATTCTAATTTATGGCATGGCATCATCAATTATGCAGGTCTGATCCTGGGAGACTAAAGCTACTTTGACTTTTATAAGTGTCCTAAATCCCTTATGAATATTTAGTAAAAGTAGTGAGTGATCACTTATCAGACAGAACAAATGTAATAGTTTCCTTGTAGTAAATGTTAGAATTGAAATAGATAAAGTCTCATATGGCAGTCATCTCTCTTCTGTCTATGTAGTTCAGCAACTGATGAGCTTTTTATATTTTTTTAAAGGTCCATTTAAAAAGGTTGCTATGTCTCAGTGTAAAAATATACAAATGTTTACTATGGCATGTTCAATACAAAATTATATAGCACAGAATACCCAAGATACAACAAAATGTGGTGGACTCATAGGGCCTAATATATTAAAACTGGCTGGAGAGCATACGGGCTGGAGAGCATACACTTTCAACAGTGAAGCTGGGTGATCCAGCAAACCTGGAATTGTTTTCTTTAAAGTTCAAATTCTTCTAATTTCCAGCAAATGTTTTGAATCCTGTAGCAGATCCATTCCAGGTTTGTTGGATCACTCAGCTTCACTGATGAAATTTTATCTTTTCCAGCCTTGAAGAGCCCTAATAAATCAGGCCCATTAACTTTAAGCAATGTCTGAGTAAGGCTTATTTCAGACTTGTGTTCTGAAATTTGGCAAACCACTACAGTCTGCCGCCAGTTTCAACCGCCGTCCCAACCTCTCTCATTCAAATGAGATTGGCATTATCATAATCCCTTTAGTTTGTGTAATTTACCTAATGCATATGTGTTGTCGTGTGCTGAATTGTGGGTCTTTAGGCATATACTTTAGTCTATACTGGGGTGCTATTCATAGTTTTTACTGCAAGTTACCACAACTTGTAGCTGTAAAGAACACATGTGTTAGAACACATTTAAATAAAAGTATATTCTCCATTTTTTGCTTTTTGTTATTAATATATTAGCACTCCTTACCTTAAAACCATGTAAATAATATTCTTGTGACCTGGATTTGTCAGAAATAAAATGTAGCCCCCATATTTATAAACTGGAAGTGCCATTCCTACCACCAGGTCGCCTTCACTTAATACTCTGGTTGACCTTATTAGTATCCAGTTTGTTCCCAAAAGAACAGCAGAAAGTTTTCCAAGCCTCTCATTTGTTTTATGTCAACAACAATTGGCTTTAGGAGTAAGACAATGCAGCGTAAGGTCAGTTTTGTACATTTCAAATTAGAGATTGTGACCTCCGAGGCTTCAGGCTTAGTACTGAGCAAAATAAAGCTGATGAGGAACAGTACATTCTGGATAGACCCTGACACAAACACAGACCTGTGGAAGAATACAAGAATCCGTATTTTTTTACAGCTGTTGAAAGTATTTACCTTAAATAGTATTTGTCATATGGCCCTAAAAATCTTAGCATTAATACTAAATCCTTATTAAAAGCATAAATGTAATATATATTTATTTCAGGCCCATCGTGCCATCCTAAAGACTTTACTTCTTACTGTACCCACTATATACTGCAAGTGCTGCAATTAGATCACAAATGAGCTTCAGGCATGGAAAACGGGTTTCCCTTTGACTTGCATATATCCATTTTATATACAGATATTGTGCTGTATCAAAGCTAAATAAAACATCTGAATATCTACTCAGTTGAATATTCCTTTTATTAGCCCTCACAGTCTATTTGCAATAATATAGAACTCAGACAATGCAGGCTAAGGTCAGTTTAGTAAGGTAATTTTTTTTCTACTGACAAGTTTATCTTCTCTCTGTATAAGCTATTCTTTGTTATTTTTATTCTTACCTACCCATTATACCACAGGGGCTACAAAGGTCTCAAGACTTCAGAAGCCATGGCAGAGAATCCTTGAAGGCATGCTATGTCAGTTATAGAGTGTTCCTTTGGTTCTCCATGACAGGTACCAGGTGAAAGTGTGGGGAATAGATTACACTGGGGAACAATTTTGAACAAATTTTTTGTTTACGTCAATTTTTAAGCTTATTTACACTAAAATAGGTATGCTGATTCTGAAAGTGCAGTTAGTTTTCTTCTATGACATCAGTTTTTTTCTCTACCGATTATATGAATGCGACTAATGTAGCGTGGATTTGTATAGGCTATTCATCTACACGCAAGACAGTGTGGTCAGGGGTTGTGCGCTGCTCTACGTAGTGAATATGCAAAATGAATTTTATTATTATTATTATTTTCTACCTACACACGTATTTCCTTTCTTTCAGATCATGTCTGGCTCTGCCGTTTCTCGTCGTAAGTGCCTAAACAACCCTGATTCATTTTGTTATATCTATGGCAGCTTCACCATTCCCAGTCAAAGTGCAAACATCAGCACATTTGTTAAGCAAGTCTATTTGGCATATTTCAAAGTTAAACTTGGTGATCAAGATAAGTCTTAGGCCCCTCATATGGTCTGCAAACAGTGTGTTGAGGGTTTACAGATGTGGACAAAGGGAACATGTGATAAGATGCCATTTGGTATACCCATGGTTGGGCGAGGGCCAGGAGATNATTTCAGTGACTGTTACTTTTGTATAGTGAAAACTTTAGAGTGCCTTTGGATGAGGTGTTATGGGTTTGCTCCAGTTGGTCAGGTCTATTTCAGCAATGTTAAGTGCCCAACCAAGAGGTCCGCTGACTGCATGAATATCCTGAATGACCAATTTTTTCCATCAATGGATTTTTCTTCGCTAATGGCATAGGCACATTCCAGGATGACAATGCCAGGATTCATTGGGCTCATGTTGTGAAAAAATGGTTTAAGGAACATTAGATTTCATTGACGACCACTAAGTCCAGACCTTAAGCCCAATAGGATTTTTTTTTGGATGTGCTAGAGAAGAAGGTATACAGCAGTCCTATTCCCCATCATCACTACAAGATCTTGATAAACAAATAATGCCACTCTCGATGGAAATTAATGTTGTGATTTTACATGTTTTTCTTGTAGTACCATAATGCATATGTGCCATAATCAAAGCTAAAGCCTTCAGATAAAATATTAGCATGTGCCTTTTATAGCTACGCAATGTATAATAACTAGAAGGTATTATATGCAACTAGATTTGCAGATATTTGGAGTAAAATTGCCACTGTGTATATTTTTTTGTATTACTGTGTTATAAAAGATTGATTGTGCTTTCTAAACACTGCAGTTTTCTATTGGTCATATCATATCTTTGGACGTAGAATGTGCCTATTATTTTTTAGGGAAATAATATTCTAGTCTCATCCATTCTATGCTAGGCACCCTCCTATGCCTATATTTATTGATATCCCACTGCTCAGATCCATGCTGCCATCCCTAAAACGTCACATGCAATTTTATTTTTCGTTCATAATAGCCTTTGCACTGGATAAAAAAGTAAGTATATACCCTGTATTGTTTATGCAAACACTCTGTGTACCTGCACTAGATTGCAATCGGGAATCATGTTTTTACAAGCTGCTTGGACACCGCAAGCCACATTAAGGAGATCAGAAAAACAAATCCTTCCTGAAGTGAAATGGAACTTATTCCTCTTATCTATGCGAGGACATCTAAGTGTTACTGCCATTCTTCTCAGGAAGGTTTCGTTTTCTGTAGGCTTTTATAGGCATGCAAACAGGCCAAATGCTCCATTCATCTGTTATGGCTGTTCCAATGACTAACTGAGAAAGGACTACACACTTCCTAAGACATCTCAGCTCGTCTGCTGACACAATCTCTCAGCAGCTACCTGACTATAATGCAACTAATTGTGAAGTGATGACAACTCGTGTAAAGCTTTGTGACAGCGAAAAGGAGAAAATGAGAATTACCTGTTCTGGCTGCTGCAATTGCCATAAAGCTCTCCTCCTATTCTTTCTGTAATTCACCTAATGTTACGAAGGTTAAGTGTATTTTTTATTGTGCTATAGCATAATCTAAAAAAAACAGGGAATGTGGAATGTACATTTGTATTTATTGCTACCCAGAATTCTCCCTTTATTTAGATTCTGTTAAAAATAAAAGCCATAGGTATATTGTATACCACAGCAAAACCAACACATATAAATGCATTTTAAGGTGTTTCCTAAGGTGCCTTCAACATCTCTAACTATTATAATAGTAAAGGGTTAACAATGAAAATATAGGCATAAGCTGTAAGGCCCCCTTCATGCTAACGGTTGAAAACTGCAAGGTTGCGCGCTCCCAGGCACAACTATTGCTGCACACCTGAGAGCGACAAACCACAGCACAATTAATACATTTGCATGCTGTTGCGGCTACAGTTGTGCCCATAGCAGTTTTTCTAAAAGCAACTTTTGTGTTGTAGCTGCATGCAAAAAGACTGGTTCCCAGGCACTACTGTTCACTTGAATTGTAGTGACTGGGACCACAGATGACTATGTGGCAGAATGCTGTGGTCCACCACAGGTCAGAAATGACCCAAAGTCTGTAACTCGCAGCCTGAAATAAACGCAAATTTAGGGTAATTCTTTTTTTTTTTTGGTTTTGCATAAGGTGGTAAAGCCTTAGACTACCACCCATCTCCAAATTTCTATGGCAGTCAGATTTACCTATCTTTATCTCCTGGTGTCTAAGTGTGTTTAAAGGCAATGCATTCTTAAATTTTGCATAAAATGGGGAAGAATTAGACTACACCCAATTCCAATTTTTTGGAATTCAGATTTACCCAACTCTTTCTCCTGGTGTTCATTGTTTCTAAAACTAAACAAGAAATCTGACATTCACTAAAACATCCCCCGGTGGAAAATCAATTTCTGCTATTGGACCTGGAAGATTTAACTATTCCCCACCCTAAAACTAAAACTATATATCTAAAACTATAAAAATTGAAATATATATATATTACTATAAAGCATATATATATGCTTTTCATTTAGAACCCCCTTCTGTTTGTTTGCTATTATAATATTTTCCGACAGCACTTTTACTAGGTGCATTTTTCTTTCTTAGGAGTGTACGAATGTGCCTTTAACATCTGCCATTCACTGTCACAGCAAAAGGTCGGGCAGTAAAAAAAATATATAAGCCCGGTTTAGGAATGTTATGGAAGATTGGATTTCAGGTCCGTTATGCCTTTTTACTCTCTGGATTAAACAAAGCTTTTCAGATCTGATTTCACAATGTGTTTTTTTGTATTTTATGCTTTTTTTCTTTTCTCTTTTAACTCACATTTTCTAATTTTATCCCCATACTCGCACTTTTTTTTCTGAAATGTTCCAACATGCAAAATATGTAGATTTAGTACGTAACCCTTGCTCCGACTGAGCCTAGTGAAAAAATAAAACTATTTTCTGGAGTAAAAGTCGTAGCTGACAAGATTTGTACCAGTTACTAATAAGTGTTAGCTGTTGACTTTTTTTTTTCTTTGAGCTTTGCAGTTGTGGCTCGAAGCCCAACCAATGACTTTACAGGTCAGTAGGAACCATCCATCAGATCTGTGAAAAAAACAATCAGTCAATCTTTTAGCTGATGTGTTTCATTTGCTGTCTTTGTGAAGTATTTGATTCCTTCTTTCAAGGCTTTCTGTTGAGTGAACAGAGATGACTATACAAATTCCTCTGCGTAAAGGTGGCATGTCCATGGCCCAGGCTAATATGTGCCTGACGCATGATAAATGTAGAGTATTAGTTTTAACTTTCCATTTTGGTCTGAAGCTAGACTTTCTCTTTTTTTATGGAAAATAATATAAGCTGCTTTCAGATATGTCACAGCAAATGCATGGATTTTCTTTGTTACCTATACATATTATAGTAGTTCAGTCAATGCATTTCCCACAAGTATTAGTTAAAGCTATCCAGACAAAATTCACAATGTTCTCTGTTCAGAATGTTCTATATATGATCATTTGTATGGCATTACAAAACATACAAATTTTAGGCTATTGTTATATTGGTATATCTGGCTACCATTCCAATTGTGATTGGGCACTAGAGATGGGAGAATCCGCCTTATTATCATGGACATTTGCCAAACCCAATATTTGAGTTGAACCCTCTTGAAGTTTCTGGGAGAATATACTGTTACCTAATGGATTGCATGCTGCTAAAGCATGTTCAGACTAGCAGTATTTACCACCCCTGGGTGTCTACTGTCAAACCCTAGGTGTCCAGGCAGTAACAGGCCGTCACTGCTAGGATGTTTAAGGCATTAGAAAGTGGCTGCAAAAATCTAGCAGAGAGATTCTTTTTTTTATCATGTTTTTTTGTAAATTGAAATGACCAATTGCAAATGCCTAAAAATGTGGTACCAGTTAAAGTCTATATAAGCATCAGATGCATCAAACCCCCCTAGACATTGTATATGGTGTCCAAAAGAAACGTGTCAAATAAAGGATAGTGAATGGGCCCATTTGGCCTAATGTTGTTTTTTTGCAGTAGTTTTGGGCAGTAAATCTGACTGCAAAAAGTTCTCTAGTCTGAACATACCATTTTCTCTTCTGCATGAATGTTTTAGTCAATACTCTTGAAGCAATAAATGTTCTTAGACTATAATTTTTTAGAACTCAATGTATATTCAGTTTTGATTGAATGTTCTTAGAATATGTTGTATCCAGTACTACAGTACTTAAGTAAGTAGTTAAGACGTGCTGAAGAACATTGGATCAGAAGAGAAAATAGTTTAAGAACGTAAGATCAATGAAACATTTAGGTAAAATAGTCTAAAAAGCAAGGCGGCATCATACCACAGGCAGAGGAGGCACCCACATTGGCACAGTGATCTGGGGGCCGGGCTAAGACGGGAGCCTCGCTTCTCTTTGCATTACTTAGCCATGCCATGCATTGTGTAGGACTAAGCTGTCAAAACTTAGCAATCATAATGTACGTATAATTTCCTAACTGACCCTAATCATTTCTCCACATCATCTTTAATACACTACTCGCTTGCATTAATAAATAAATAAAAGCTACCAGTCAAATCTGCACTTACATATCATGGCACCCCACTTTTTTCTGGCTCGTTATATTCAGGGCCAATCCATATCCTAGAAAGGCAATTGCCAGTCATATAACTACCAATGACTAGCTGTATTTTTGGGACTTCAATTACAACTGTACACTTAAATGCCAGGTTTTTTTCCTACTTGCAGTCGTTATAGGGGTAAATTACTCCTGCTTACTTTTTTATACAATTTCAAAGATGAAAAAAGGGGGTTGGGGCTCCATAAGTTGCAGCAAAAAGAGTGAAAAATCCAAAGTGTTATGAAATTCTAGGAAAGCAGAGTATTTTTTTACTTTTGTGGTATTGGAGTCTTGTATAGGTTACCAAAATGATCAATGTACTAAGACGTTATTGCCCTGGGTGAAAACCTATTAACATGGCCACATGTTAAACAACGGAGTACATTAAATGTAATTGTGGTAGTTCAAGAGCAAAAATAAGTAACTCTTATCACTTCATATTTTATTGTTCTAACCAAAACAACATAGTCAAAAGTAAAATAAGTTAATATAAGTATATGTAACATAGGGTATATGATTAATCAACATTCTGCATCAGAAAAACTCTTTGCCATTAAACAGTTCTATGTCCTATATATCTCACTTTTACAGAATAAAATATTCTTTTTAACTGAGGGGGAACTTTCAAGCAATGCCAAGCGTTCTAGCTTACAGGAATATTTCAGTACACAAGCCCCAGAGGTTATGGGAGAAAATTTGAATCAGAAGTGGAGGACAATGCTCAATGGCACTTTAATGTTCACAAACAGTAGTGATGCTATGTGACAACTCTACAAAGAAGAACTTTAAACTTTGTCATAAGAAGACAGATTGTACAGGATCTGGAAGGTCATGTTACTTTGTTTAAAGGACTTAATAACACAAAAAAGATTCCTGTGTTTTGCTTAATTAGTCTTTAGAAAGCATATGAACAAACAATAAAGAATACGGTGTATGGTCCTCTTTCATGGAGAATATATCACTTTATGATGCAAGGTTAGTGATGAAGCTTTGATACTTTTCCATCAAATTTACCCATTACCCTTTGCAGAAAAGGTCAAGCCCATTATAGCCATTCAACAGGCTTCTGTACAGTTTAAAGGAATCATTTGCAGAAATATGAAGATAGGAGTGTTAAAAACATAAGTGGATGTCATTAACATTTTTGTCATATAAAATAAAAACAAAAAACACATTACGTCATTCTTCATAAGGTTCATTAAACTTTAAAGGAAAGTTGGCATACGTAACACATCTACTATATATGGACACAAGAATTTGGTAAGAGTGTCACCAGTTTTTAAAATCTTAAAGTATTCTTGGAAATCTGTTTTTTTAATGAAGTTGTTTAGTGGCATACCAGACCAATAGCTTTGCTTTACTAAGGGAATGTTAGGCTGTTCACATATTACACAAGTTTTCCATGTGCAAAGGTTACCTCACTTAACCGAGATGAGATGGGTGCTGCTAACTCCAACCAGCCAATTATGTCCAAGGAAAAATTTTATTTTTCAAACCTCCTTGCATGTGATTGGGTATGCTGAATTTCCCCTGCACTCATATAACTAAGTCAGTTATCTTCTTCAATGTGATAACCTTGGCAAGTCAACTTTCTAAAATCTTTTAGTAAATTACTGCCAATATGTTTAATAAAAAATGTAGTTAGGCTGCAGGCTGTAATGACTTTGATTAAAAAACTGTGGGTTGCACTCTGCTAAACACTGGGTTTGATTTATTAAAGTTAAGGATTTTCACTTAGAAAAGTGAATTACTACTCTATAGGATGAATTTTCAGCTAGCTTAGTAACTGAGATGTTATTTCACTTTGCAAGGAATAGCCAATCCAAAAGTAAATTATCTCCTGCTTTTCTGTAGAATGCCTTCTTTTATATTTACAAGACACATTTAAAAGGTCAGGACATTAAAAAATTGCAATCTGATTTGTCTGGTCTTAGCAAAATTACTTATATTCAAGAATCGGGTGAATCTTTGATAATGCTTCTCAAACACTTCCACGTTCAATCTCTTTGGGAACACGGAAATGTAAGAAGCATAGGACATCACACTTGAGTCTCAATTCTCAAAAGTAAACTCTCTGATGAAGGAGGTGTAGTTTTGGGTAATGAGTTTGCTGTATTTGTTGTTGTTGGAGGATGATTTTGGAATCCTTCATAAAGTGGTGTAGTACTTCTTTCTAAATATTTTTAAACCTTTGGCCGGTCAGTCAAATTTCCAAAATCTAAATGCCATGAAAGTCAATGGTATTGTAGTTTAGACCACTTCATTCTTGGACAACTAAGGCACTGATTAACCAGAGTTGGGCTTTTGGCGACTAATCTGACCCAGGGGTCATCTAATTACATTACATACTATTACAGTTATTATACTCTACATAGCCCCTATAGAGTTTCCCTTCTTGATTTTACTGCATTTTTTTGTTTCAGGAAGTTTTCATTAAGGCTTTACAAAAAATAGTTTACATTCGAACTTATTAAACAATCAGGTTTCAAGGCAGTGCGTATAAAATGTACAAACAATGTGACAAAGGTAATGTCTATTTTTAAAATATAAAACACATAAGGCCATCCATGTAAAAAGGTTGTAGGCTCCCGGGTCATAGGTCCGCAATTGCCCCTGAGGCTGAGCATTGTCCATGGGGAGTTATAGACCTTGGGGGTATTTTACTGCATTTTTAATGAATTTTTTATTTTTAAGGGTAGAATATAACAAGGAAAGCTGGTCCTTTCATAATGAAGTGATGATGAGCAGATCTGGAAATTCCACTTTACAAATTTTGCATCTGGTTTTCCAAGTGCTATAAGAAGCTGATAAGTATTTCAGCTTGCTATGAACTGCAAGGAAATGTTCCACATAGCAAAAAAAAAAAATACTTTCAAACCCACATAATCATTCTTTCATCTACAAAGATTTACAGTACATAGGACCAATTTCTAAATAAAATATGTGAAATCACTCCTACGTCTGTGCAAGGTGAACAAACAGGTTCATTTGTGAAAAAAGTACATTTTGAGTGCTCCTAATCCAAAGTTAGTAAATGATAGCTAATGCCTTTACCATGTTACTGTACAAGAGCACAGAAAAAGCAGCATTCCCGGCAAGCAGTATATAATATGGAAGACATGTATTTCCAGCTCCAAAAGGTCCTATCTGAAATAATTAAGTCAATATTTCTTCAGAAGCTATTTTTCCAGCACAACATTTTTTCTCTCTAAATATTCATTAAACAATACAAGCCAATATAATACAATGTTTTGTTTAAGAAGCTCTAGTATAGATTTTCCCTGAAGAAAAATAACCTCATAATTGCATGTTTTCTATTAAAACTGTATTTCAGCTTGACCAAAAAACGGCTTGTGAGGAGTGAAATAGCTTTCAGCAGGTGTACGAAGTCCTCCTGCACTATTGCTGTAATCAGCAGTCTTTGCATCAGCTGCCAGCTTGGAAAAGTGAAAATATATATAAACGTGGTGCAGGGTTTTTTTTTTTGTCTCTGCTTCAATTGCTTTTTTTCTGCATGACTCAATTTAATTCCACTTCTGCTTTTTCAAATAACCAAAAGGGCACACTTCTCACATTGGTATTTCAGCAAAATGTATGGAGGCTGTTGAAAGCACAGAAGAGGCATTAGGTCCCATGTCTGAAAGTGTCTGAAAGAAGAACTGCCTGTGTTACCATTAGCAAACAAATTATTTCTTTACTGTGCAAAGGGCAAAATGACTGGTTGCTTTGTGTTCAGCCAGACTTTTTTTTAAAGATGAGATCCTTTCTTTTCAAAGTATACCATGGGAGAAATCTAAGAGTTGACATTTGTTGACCTCCTTAAAAAACTCTTGCTGTCTGGCTTTTATACTTTTGGGTCACATACCTGGAACAAGCATGCTGTAAATGTAGGTGTAGTGTAGGATAAAGGTCTGAATTCAATCCCCCTAAAAAATGGAAAATGCTATAGCTAAATACTGCCATTGTCAAAAGGAAAGGTCGGTAATGACAGTCTACTAAAAGCTCCCCTCTGGGCAAAAATTAAATTTGTATAAAAATAAAGAACAGGAAAAAGAAGGCCGCAGTCATAGTGGAGTGCCGCTGTATTGTGTGCAGTAAGATACATGGTGCACTAGGGTGCCATTGGTACCCCAATGCACTTTGCCAATGAATGTGTGGCAGATCTGTGTTATATGAAAAGCAATGCACTGTCATAATGAAATGGTGGTGCAGTGTGATTGTTAACAAAATGATGCAATTTTAAACTCAAAAAGGGTCATGTATGCTAAAGAGCCATTAAACAGCGGACAATTCAAATGAAATAGCCTGCTGCTACAAAAGATGCCAGCACACTGTACAATGCAAATCCATGCACATGTTTTATAAAACATTACATATTCAGTTTTATTTTTTAGGTTAACATAACCTTGATTATCTAAAAATACTTCAAAATCTAAAATTATGGTTATAAATTAGATTAGAAGCCATGAAAAATTGCATTAGAATTGGTAAAACAAATCCCCAAATGTCATAAACATATGATGATCTTGTTGTAGAGTTTAAATTCTTATCATTACACCATGTATATATTAACCTTTTTTAACACCTAATATATTGATTTCGTGTTTAAAATTCTGATTTAAATTAATGTAAACTGATCTGATTGTTTGGAGAATTGTATATGTACCCAGAGACAATTATGTATTAAGTGTAAATAAATTGAATGGTTAAGTAAAACTCATTACACATTTGTAAAGCAGTGAATGTGACATTCACTACATTTAATAAATTTGATTAGTTTGATCAATGATCATTTGATTAATGATTCCATGCATTTTAAGACTCATACAGCAGGCAGGTTTGCTTGCACTGAATATTTGGTTAGATTTGTTGCTTTATAACTACATTATACTTGTGTTATATATTTATAATCCTTATAACATGAGTTTTTTTCTTGGAAGTTCTCTATGCATATAAACCAGCAGTGTCAAGCTTAAAAGGACCCACAGTCTACATCTGTATCTACAAGTTGAAAATGGGGCTTACTCCAAATCAATTTTTTTTTTAAACTTCTAATTGAACCATTAACACAAAAAACAGACATCAACCATACCTATTGTAATAAAACCAGAAAAAACTATAAATATTCATACAATGGAAGGATCCATCCTCATGGGCCCATAAGAAATATGAACTGCTACATATATAGAAGTGTAGGGGTTTCTTGGAAGTGATGTTCACCATAGAACAGAGGCACCAATAATAATGCCCAATTATTTGTGGAATAGGCAGGATCAGTAACCCTTATTCTTGATCATTGATGTCAATAACAGTAATAATATTCCCGTCAAATCTATGTTAATTGAAAACAGAAATGTTCTAATATTAACTTGAACATTGTTTTATTGCTTGATTCTTACTCATTGGTATTATGACTATACAATCTTTGTTGAGTAGGAGATTATTCTGTCTACAGAAAATGATGGTGCCATTCAGTGTGCAGAGGACAACATATCAATGTATGCGATAGATAGATATAGATAGATAGATAGATAGATAGATAGATAGATAGATAGATAGATAGATAGATAGATAGATATAGATAGATTCTAATGTTCTTATGTAACCAAAATCTTGAGATAATTTAGTCTTTAAGAATCATGAAAATGTAAAGATTATACTCATTGATCTCTTTCATACCATGTGGTTTTCACCAAAGACATTAATTCATTGTTAAGCATTTTTGTAAAACTTTGTACGTCATTGGAACAAGGGACACTGTCAAGTATTTGTAGGAAATCTGGTCACTTAAATCAAAGCAGCAAGTGTTTAAATCAGACACATGTTCCTACATAACAACCATGAACCCAGACATATTTCAATGAAAAGATCACCACCCAGTGCACTTATGGCCAAAACTTCTAGAAAAACTGAAGTTCCTTGCTGCTAAATCAGGAACCCTGACACTTATCAAGTATTCTGTCAGGAACATTAGGTATCCAAAAGTGATAAAGCTTCAATTTGCTAGCCCATTAGACTAATTACTGCAATAATTAAGTAACTACCTGATTAGAACTAATGGGTACCTAATTATCCAGGAGAAAAGTATCAGGTGGCAATTATCAGGTGGCAATTAATAGACTGAAGTTAATGTCTTAGCACTGCCTTTGTATGAATTCATAAGCAAGGAGAGGAAAACAAACAATAATGTATTAATATTTATCATCCTCCATGTGTCTTCCAGCTTACCTCATTTGTAGAGAGCCAATTAGCGTCAGTTTCAGGCAAACGGCAGTCTGTAAATGCTTGAAGTTGGGTTTATGCAAAATGTGCACAAAGAATGAGAAAAATGACAGCTAACACTGGTAGTACAGTATTCTGTAATATTGGTATACTGAAATGTAGTCTGTGTACAGAGCACTAAGCAAGGTATACTTTAGTTGTTTAAGAAGGAAGTTAGAGGTGGGATGGAAATTCATTACTTATGAACATCATACATAAAACGGCGCCTACAGAATAATGTGAAATACATGAAAAGTTGCCCTTTAAATAATTTATTAAACAAAAATATCAAAAGATGTAGTGGTGTACTGTACAAAAAGTAAGCACACCCTTGGCACCATAGGCTGGTATTGCCCCTTTAGCAGAAATTACTTCTGTTGGGCATTTTGCATAACTTTCCACCAGTATCTAACACTGACTGGTGACATTTGGTATACTTTTTCAATGCAAATTTTCTTCAGTTATTATGCGTGTGAATTTTCTTTTATTTCTACTGCTCATTTATTATCCAAAACATTTTATTAATTAAAACATTTCCATGATATTTGGATCAAAGCTTGAGGTATACCAGTCCATTCCCCCGACTTTCTTCCTACTAGAGGGGGCATTCCTTTATTTTGCTTTTTGACAGATGGCCATACAACGACATAATGCAGAATTTTATGTTCAAAGCAATCTTATACATTTCTATCACCATGCTTCAATGTTGGCGCAGGGTTCTTCTCGTGATTTTCTGACTACAGTTTTCTGCTTATTTATTTTCTGTTATTCCTTGACACACAACTCTTGTTTCATCAGTTCTCAACACATTGTTCCAGCCATTGCTTATATGTTTAATTTAAAACTACATTCTTGTTCTATTTTTCCCCTGGAACAGCAAAGGCTTTAACTAGCACACACCACTTGCAGTTTTACAATATCTCAAACTACACAAAAGTTCCTACCCAAAGATCTCATGATATTATTTTGGGGTTCTTGGGGGCTTATTTCATCGGCAACATGTCAGCTCTTGGTCCACATTCATTTTCAATCATTTAGATTATAAGAATAAATACACCATGTCAACTTCATGTATCATTTGTTACAACAGGGCTACCCATACACTAAAATAAGTACATGCTTGTTTAGCTCTATAAGGTGCACTTACTTTTTCCATGAACCAGATTTTCCTTCTCTTGCATTTAAAGCCTGTGTCCTAAAAATTCGAGCTGTAGGCCAACATAGGTAACTATATGCAGGCCACTTGTTTGGTTGAAATTTGTAGTTGGCCAATTCACTCCAATAGTACAATTTATTTTGTAATAGCTAATTTACCCAATCAATTCTTGTCACATAGATGATATGTTGGAGTTCCTAGGTTTCTCTAAAGGAGTGCAATCCCCCATTTTATCTCTTACATTACAAAGAGCATTAATGAAGGATGACCATACTTTGGGGTGGGGATGTACAGAGTAAGAATGCTGCTCCAGGGACAAAAAATTATTATGTACTTTCATATTGGCTCTGGTCTTCATGCTGGATCTTTCTGGGTTCGTTGTGGAGTTGGAGTAATGCCGTTGCAGGCAGCACAATGCCAAGCTCTCAAGCTTGTAGACTTCAGAATGAAGTCTGGTTTGAAAAATATTTATTTCAGTTTCTATGTAGGGCAATGTAGCAAGTTTTTTTTAAATGCCCTCCCCAGTGGTACAAAGGGGTTGCAAATGACAGACAGATAGAGACAGGGAATTCACCTTTCTTTTTCTTCTACACTGCTTAGTTCACTCATCAGGAGCAAAGAAAGTACCTAATATTCCCAGGTATGGAGGACAATGTAACTCATTCCATTTATCAGTGCTTTGTTCCACCAATGCAAGTTCTGCATGTGATCCACTACAATAAAAGAACAAAGGCCAAAAGGGCCAACAAGTTCACAAAGTTCAAGGCAAACAAAAAAAATTGAGATTCATATTATCATTTTGTTTTCACTGGAATTAAATGCTACATAAATAAAAGTAATAACAGTAATGATTTTCTGAATCACTGTTTGTAAGTTTTCTATTTGGCTGCTGCCAGCCTTCTGAACCTCTCAATGCCTTGAAACTGGTTAAAAGGAAGATTTATTTATCAACTTCATCAGTTCTCAACACCCACTTAAGTTCAAATTGACATACACATAGAGAATGCGGCAAAGTCAAGGTTGGGTAATATGATTCCTGCCTGCAAGAGTGTTTATCTGTCTAAATCATAATAACTCGCTGAAGAAAAAAATATCTACTTCAAGTCTATTAACAATGAAAGGAATAAAGTGTTGAAGCAATGTCACCGAAATGGGGCAGATGAGATATGAATGTCAGCCTTGAAATATCCTCCTGGAAGTAGGAAGGTTATGCATCTTTTCTTGGATATGGAGAAACATTGCCAGCAGCTGAGGATCTACATTGATCATTTCCTTGCGTCGTACTAGGACAAACATTTTGGTTGACTTTTAACAAGCAATCCACCCTTTTATTAATGTAAATCTGTAAAATTTCAGATTCTAGGAACTCACATTTTGTTTTAAGCTTTAATTGGAGAAAGGCATTATTGGAGAAAGACACAGGCAAAGTTGCTTCTGCAATAAGCATCCTAAGCTGTCTGACCATTCCGTGAAACTGTCAAAAACCCTGAATCGCGCACGTGCCAGGATACCCAGCAATCCCGGCTTCCGCTGCACTTGCCAAGATAATTAAGTCATCCTAGCTCGACTAATTCCAACTTGGAATTCTGAATTGAATTGAGATTTCTGATCCAGTGTGAGTAAGTAAGTAAGAAGGAAAGATAGTAATTGCTTAATTTACTAGACATGTTTAGGTTGTTAACTAACAAACTGAATCCATATATAAATATACTGAAGAAGAAAAAAGGAAAATTGAAGAGAAATATGTGTACCCCTCTCTGGAGTAGTGGTTGGTGGCCGGACCCCTCAATTATTCATAATAGAGAAGAGGGTTTTGAAGTGGCCAAAATAATATTCTGTGTATTAGTGCATTAATAGTAGCACAGTTACATCAAATAACAATTATAATATTCTACATACATTTTATGTTCTCATAAAGCCCTGTCCCATTTTTAGTGATGGGAGTCAATGGCTAGCGTCTAGATAGATAATTCTCTGAAAAACACAATAGGCAGATATTCACAGTTCATTTTCTGTACAGAAATGATGCAGGGAAAGAAACTACTTATAGCACGGCTTATTAACCCGACACGCTGCACCCTTAAGCTTCCTCAGGGGTATTAGAGCAGCTGTAAAACAGGAATATCAACTCAGATTGGTGGTGATTTTCAAATTTCTGGAAGTGACTTCACATGATAAAGCTTAATTTGAAAATGTTGGTATTAGAAAACTTGCAAATATAGTATGAGTTGAGCAATGCAGATCCCTTGGTACTTTGCAGGTCAGTGTGTGCGTGGAGAGCATTCAGGCAGCATGGCTAGCAACAAAGACAGCATAGACAGCAAATAAGCTGTCTGGGTTGTCATGATTGGATGCTGCAGTAGAGCTTAACCTCATTCACTAAACTAAGTGAATTATTCAATGCAGAGTGGTTCATAAATAGACTTAATAGTGGTTGATCTACAAAAGGTGTTTCACTGCAGGGTCAATTAATATTAAGTGAACAGAGTAAACAGCTTTAGAAGATCCACCACTATGGGGTCTATTTATGAAGCAGTGGAGCACTCAAACCCCATATTTTCAAACTTGCATACCTGTCTTCTTTTGTCTCCTAAATCCTCACTACTTACCCACCAATCCATATTCCCCTCCTATTGTGTGATACTTCCCCTACCTCCAAGATTGTTAGCTCTGGTCAGGGTCCTCTCCTCCTCCTGTGTCATTGTTTGTATCTGTCTGTCATCTGCAACCTCTATTTAATGTACAGCGCTGCGTAATATGTTGGCGCTATATAAATACTGTTTATTAATAATAATAATAATATTATTATTAATTTAAAGATAGTCACAAAAGGTTAATTATTTAAAGGGATATTACAAAAGACTTTAAAATACAATTTAAAATACAGCCCTTGTAACTATTTTCATTCTACCTCCGAATATGTAATTTTTATATAGATTTTTCTTTATAATTACATATATACAATTCAAATGCCAGTTATCCCACAGAGGATCAGTATAGATCAACAGTGGTAATCTCACCCTGGCTCGGAATGATTTGGATAAACTGGGGTGACCTTAAAAGTGGTGTTTTAAATGTAAATATATATTTATTCCAGAGCACTGAAATAAATATTTAAGAACATTGGAATCCTATTTGAAGCTAAACAGATCTTGCCCCCATATAACCAAATCTGAGCATGATAAATGGAGATGAATCTAAAATTTATAGAAAGCTAGCATTTACATAAACTGTAATCTTCTAACGTATAGAACATTAAACAAGTGTTGGAACAGATGTAAAAAAAAAAAAAATGTGACTTTGGTGAAGACAAAAGTAAAAAAAAAGAAAACCTCTAATATGATTAACATAATATTTCATCAGGACTTATCTTATTAAAAGCATAATTGTTTTCAGACTCACACGTGTCAGCGGCAGCATTAACTATAATCTAGCTCTATATTTATACCAACCTGAAAGGAGTCCGTGTGAAAAATGGATGCTTCTCGTGATGCATAGGCATTTTATTAATGTTTGAATAATAACTGCCTAGAGGGCTCGTCATAAATTAAAGCAAAGAATTGAGATATAAATTTTTATGAGCACTAGTTATACATTTCCATTATGTGTTTAAAAATGAAGGAATTACTATATGAACACGGAAGAAGAGGGGAGGAAAAAAAATCACATTTATTTGGGCTGATTTGGTGTATAGCAATGAGCAGTTAAGGAAGCTACTTGATGCCACTGAGAAAGATGTATCTGTCCCTTTGAGGAGATAGATCATGTTCTACGTCTACAGTCCATTGTGCCTGAGAGTTTGTGCAATAGCTTCTCCGTGTTATTTATGTCATAGTAGCAAATGATAATATGTCAGCTTGTTTAGGCCACTTAAATGTAAACGCTGGAGGTTATTATGATGTGAGATTGGAATAGGAGCTTCCAAAAAAATTACTTTAAAAAAGCCAGGTATAAAATGAAATTCAGTCTGCAAGTGAATCAATACCCCTACCCCATATTACGGTTTATTAGCATGTTAGTTTGGCACAATGCAACTTTTAGGTAACACAGAGGAGCCAGCACAGTCTGGCATCAATGTATCATGCAATGTCCGTGATAGGACTCCTTTCAGCAAATAGACCTTCTAATAGAGGAAGGGCGCTTGAAGCGGCAACCATGGAGAACTCCAGTCATCAACACTCCAAAGTACAGGGTTCTTTCTTTATTATAAAAGTACTGTTAAAATTAAAAAGCCGACATTTCAGGGCTGCTCCGGCTCCCTTCCTCAGGGCAACATAATAATGTCACCATGAAGTTCACTATGATGCCTTGAGGAAGGGATCCTGAAACATTTGCTTTTCAATATGTTAGGACAGTACTTTTATAATAAGCAAGAATCCTGTGACTTTGTCTTCTGTTTTACCTGGAGTTCCATAACTAGCAACTTTCCATCCAGTAGTAAAGAGAGGCACGTAGCCGTAAGAATTAGGAGCATGGTCACATGACCGGGTGCTAGGCCTAGCCCAGAGCTTTAAAGGGTTAAGAAAAAGGGTAGTGTTGCCAGAGGGGGCTGGGCTAGTGTACAACGTGAGATAGGAGGAGATTAGGAATGGGAGATGTTAAAAGGGGCTGGACGATAGTGAGAGGCCCTCTTTTGGAAAGAAAAAGTTTCCCACCCACCCTCCCTCTTATGTTTAGGTAGAGTTGAGAGGTGGGTTCGTTTTAGAGGTTGGGGTCTTGGAAGGCAGGGATTCAGTGTATTGAAAAGGGGTGGATTTTGGCAGGGGGGAACCCCTTTGGTGGGGTCTCCCCTTTATAGTGAACGGATGATTATGGCTCCTGAAGGCAGTGCTGGGCAGCTAGGGGCCAAGGTGGAGATGTTGGAAGGGTTCAATTCTTGTTGGGTGGGATTTTGCCTTCTGAGACCTGCAGCTTGGTTGTTTGGGTGTATAATTGGGAGTTTGATAACATTATGGATACTGTTGTAATGGTTATGTATTATTAAAAGGGGAATTAAGTTGTTGTTGGTTCATTAAGCTATATTCAATGTAATATGTTAACATTATATAATCCCGTTTAATAATAATTATATTAATAATGGAGTGTTGTGTTAATTTATGTTAATGTATGCTTATCAAAGTGTAAAATGTAATTTATTTGGCATTTATTTATTTGGATATTTGTTTGTTAATTATTTGGAAAGTTAAACTTTATTTAATGGTGTTTTAAATAAACGGCTGCTTGCCAGCCAATTTAAATCCAAGATTTTGTGTTGGGGTATTTAATTGGGGGGAGTGGCTGGTATGCAGGGGGAGGTTTGGTAGTAGAAGGCAGTTATGACAATGGTGTTTATAAGGGATGGGCTAGAAGGTCCGAGCTCCCCGGGTCATGACGAAATTGGCTTTATTAATTGGATATTAAAAATCTATCTAACATGATTTAGAGGACTTATAACAAGGTCCATTGGCCTCCTTACTACTAAACACAGGGCATCCACAGTCTAATCCGTATTTCTATTTTAGGGGCAGAGGATTGTAATGTGTGCAGGAAGCATGCTTTTGTATTAGGTATATTGTATGCATAATTTATCACAGGGTGCTGGTAGGACTTTGTTTTAAAAGGAAACTTTAGCTCCAAAATAAAGTGCAGATTTCCCTCAAATTGTATGTGTTTGGACTGGTAAAACACTGAAAAAATCCAGAGGCATTGGCCCTAATTTATTTAAGCTCTCCAAGGCTGGAGAGGATACACTTTCCACAGCCAAGCTGTTTACTATTTATTAGCAAATGTTTTCTATTCAGGACCAGATCTATTCCATGTTTTCTGGATAACTCAGCTTTACTGATGAAAGTGTATCCTTTCCAGCCTTGGAGAGCTTTAATAAATCAGGTCCAATGGAGTGGATTTACAAAAAGAATATAGGCTGTTCACAAATCAAAGTATTCCCTTGCAAATGATATTTCACTTAGCTTAGTAAACAGTAAAAAGTGAAAGATCACCATATTCACTAAGCCAAGTATATTATCCCTTAAAAGGTCAAAATTCACCGTAGAAAATGAAATCACCCCCTTCATCTGTTTTACGTCACTGACGAGTCCTAGAAATTAAGATTTTATTGATGGAGATGTTTCCTTATTGGAAGTTTATTTTAAAATGTTGTGGATCAGCAATGTAGGCTTTTGCAGAGTCTGAACCTTATTTTTAACCTTGCTTTTGTACTTTTGTAAGAATAGATATATTCAATTTTACTAGACCGTTTTCGGGGTGCACCTGCAATACCATACAATACAAGACAAATACAAGCTTTGGAATGTAAGTGAAAATGCCTTTCTTTTTAATCTTACTTTGCTTAAAAATGATCATTTTCATGTTTGAGCAGTCATGTTACAATATTTTGAGAAATAATCATACAATGCAACTCATACAACTCATGTAGAATAAAACTATGTAAAAATAATCATTGCATGTTTCATTGCTAATTAGTCTCACATCTGCAATGTAAAGCAGCAAAGGAGAGTTTTCTTTCCATACATCAGGTGCATGCCATGTAACAGCAGCAGCAACTGCAAATCATGCACATTTGTCATTCCTTGGCACTCGCTGACAGTTCTGACAATTCATTAGGCTCGACAGAGAAGAGGTTTAGAGGTGCAGGAGAGCTCTGGAGTAGTACTGTTCTTGTAGTGCTTGCTCTAAAAACTATGACTAAGTTTGCATATTATTATTATTATAAGCCTGACATTCACCTAGCAGGGTACATAATGCAATGGTAACCGAATGAACCCTTCCATAAAGGATGTGCCAGCTATTTGAAATCCTGTATGGTTCTCAGCTTGGCTGCAGTTATTTGTGGTGCATGTTACAATTGTGTTAATTTGCTAAATGGACAGTCTCAATTCAGAAATGTTCCTCTCAGCTTCTTCAGCCTCGGTGAACATCCATGAACTGTAACATTGGATTAACTGTGAATTTCCACCATCATACAAAGCCTGACTTCTATGTGCTGCTCCTAAACTAAATGATGATCTTGAGTGGATTCAGTCCACCCTTTGACCCTGCCAATGAGCCAGAAATGGGACGGGGGCAAGAAAATCAGTAAACACAAGGCCAGAAAAAACTAAAGAACAGCACTGAAAAAGGTTGGAAACACAACAAAAATGCAGAAAAGGAAAGGTTATAGGCTGAATATTATTTAACTTTAGGATCTTCAGCATAACCTTCAAGTTATTTCTGGGCATTAAGCATTGCTACTTGTATATTGTATCGGTTAAAATATTAACCAGGAGATATATTTGTTTGTTGAGTAATGTGGTATCTTATATTTGGATGTGGATGTCAAAACTATATAATTGACCTTCCCCTTCCCCCTCTATAGAGTGCCCCCCCCCTCTCCGCCATACCATACTGCCCCTGGAACCCTAAAAAAAACTTGCTACTCTCTACATTTACTTCCCCAATCCAGTGCTCATTCCAAAACTTATTACAATTGGTAAGCATGGAGTATGCTTAGCCCTATGTGAGTCGTTTTCCGGAAAGTCAGTGTTAAATTAGAATTTTGTGAGGTTACAGTACAGATGGAGATGAAAGAGGGACAATATCGAATCCAGGTCTCCATTAGTTTGTAACAGCACTGAGTTTAAATAAATGTTGAAATGCTGTTTACATTTTAAGTGCAACTATAATGCATAAATGTGTCACAACAACCTGACCGTGTGTACATAACATAAAGATTGTAAATACATGTGCACAGAGAACAGCAAAGCCATTAGTGAACAAAGATCTAACTCTGCTGCTACCTGTGTCTGGGCAACGGGTTAGCTGATGCAACTCATTTCATCACTAACAATGCTTGAGAAATATTTTCTTTAGTGTAGCATGAAGGTCAGCAAATATTTTTTTGAAAAACAATGCATTATTTTTGGGGTTGATGCTAAGAAAGTTAAAAAAGTTGCTTTATGACTAATTCCATTTTGGGAATGTATCTGATGCACAGGTGGCATGCACTTACTAAAATGGAAGCAACTCTGGTGCACTGGTGAGCTCAAATCAGCATTTAAAGTAGCAGGAACATTTGGGCACCAACCCTGCACGTGAAGAGCTAGACTAAGAAAATTAATGTGATATAGATTTCTGTAAGTGGCTTAGATTGGGATAATAAATGCACATTGCCCCTGGAACAGCCAACTGCCCTGTGCGGGTGTAATCCCAACACTGCTGGGATCAATATCCTACATGACTGGGTTTGGACAGTAACAGAACTAACATTCCTTATACCAATCAGTAATATAATAAAAATCAAATAGTAATAATCAGTAATATATAGAAAACACTGATACCATTTACATTTTCATGTGGCATTTATCCATGGACCACCAATACATAAAATGCTCTTTCCCATTGGTAATCAGTAGGAGGAAGCAACGTACATGTGTTGGAGCCATGTTGTGCTGACTACAATGTAAGTATGCAGTAATGGAGAAAATGCATTGCAGAAATATGCATGTTATTGACATGTATCATATTAGAGAGGTTCAAGGATTTTATCTGTATATTTATCTATTTGCACAGAGTTCAGCTTTAAGTTGCATAAAACTTTGTGTCGTGATTCTATTGTAATTCACTCTACACAACTTTATATGTGCAGAGCACTGCACATAAGGTTGTGAATGTAATATGAATTTGTCTACCTATGACACGAATCTCCCAATCCTTTTGTCTCTCTAATTAATTATGATGACCTTCGCACTAAGCTTAAAGCCCATGATTTAGGAATGCAGAACTTGGCAACAGATATATTGAGATCCACCTGAAACATTCTTTCAAGTCCAATTCAATATAGCACTTAAATTAAAATGCCAACGGGAGCACCTTCACTGCTATTGTATGATGATAAAAGGTAGAGAAATCATTTTAGTTAATTAACAGAGTAGATATAGTGCTGACATGAGTTATAAGTGCTGGGCGAATCTCGATAGACAGTGTGATGTCATTTTATTCGCCAACCTTCTGTGTGATCTTCTAAGGAGCTTCCATTAAATACCGGTAACTGTAATGAGAAAGTCACCAATATCTTTAAATATATATCATTAAGCAATGCTTATACCACAAGGATTCTATGGCTGAGATATATCAAAAGATGCTGGGCTTGGCATTGCTGAAATATTAAAGCTGCACTATTTAGCTGTAATAACTAAGAATATTATGTTTTGTGCTTTATTTGTTTCCTGGGAGTGAGATAGATTAAAACCATAATCTATTTTTAATTTGGGTTAGTTTTTTTGAACTATACTACTTTTGTCACTATAAAAGCTTTAGAGGTGGTGCAGGTGCAGGTAGGATGGGAACACAATGCAAGAAACCCCATTGGTAAGAACTCATGACCAGGGTAGCCCAGAGGTTCACTGCCCTCTAATTTAAATAATACAACTAACCATGAATTGGGGAAATTGGCTGAAGCTGTTGTTTTAATTATAAAACCAAAACATAATAAATATAATATATATATATATATATATATATATATATAACATACAAACAACATTAAAACAGCAAACATAACCTAAAGTTCCTTTTTAGCCGCTGATCCTAGAAGGCATTTTAAAGCATCCAACACAAAGCCTTTATGTGAAAAATTGACATTTTTGGTACCCAGCCACACTGCGCTACCTCAGGGGCCAATATCAGTTACCAGTAGACCCAATTCCAGCCTCACTACCTGATTATCATTGTTTTTCCTTGTAACTTAGAGGACGCCACACCACTTTTTAGCACCACCATGACCACGCAATAAACCAGGGCAAGAGCAGCAAGCTTTCACCTTTCCAATTTTCTAATACTTTCTTCTGTCCCTAATCCAATCCTCTACCCCATCATCTTTTTCTTTCTTCTAACTAACCAACTCATTGGCCTTACCACAACCCCAAACACTTTCCTGTACCATAACCTTTCTGTCTTTCTGTTTCCCTTTCACACTCTGCCATGTATTCTCTCCCCCTATTCTCTCTTTTTTTCGGGGCCCAGCTTCATATGTATTGAGCCATTGGTTTAATACACTCATATTGGTGTTTTGTGACTTCCAGTAGGCATCAGGTAAGTACAATTTTATTTTTCAATGTCCTGCTGTGTATGGAGCTCCATTGCCTACTAAAATATTTCATACAGGAAATACATATGGTCCATAGTCAATGGTTTGGCACAGACACAGCATGATTCTTAGAGGATCTATTTTAAAGAAGTGTTTCTGACATTCAGCACACATTCTCTGCTCGGTCCATGTGTTTTTAATGGGGGCGGACGACTGAGACTGTTTAGTAATTGTCAGATTCTCTCTTTATAAATAGACCTCATAGTGACCTTGTTTCCTAAATTAGTTAGCTATTTACAATATAACCCAATGCTAAGCTTTATCAATCTCTTAGTAACGAATGAATGTGTTGCTTCTTATTTCACTGTTAAAAGACTGAGGCAGGTCCATGATGACCTGGGCTCAGAGGAAGTAAGTTGAACGGTTCTGGTCATCAAACTAAGAGCACCAGGAGGCAGAAAAGAAGTACTGCAGGGGAATTCTCAGAATGTTTAATATTGCAACAAAAAACTGTTTTGCTCATATAACCTTTTACCATGATATTTTGGCTGGGGTTTTGCAGTAACTTAGTACATAAAATCTGAAGTTCCGGGAAGAAAGAAAGTCGAACTGGACATGAGTTTATTGCATGCACATTTGTTTTGCAAATTTATTGCTATTTTAGTTCTCCATTTATTTATATGTGTTTTGGTAAACCTTGTGCAATCAGTTATTGGTCCAAAACCCCCCAAAAAATAAAATAAAGCAGGTAAATGACCAAACAAAACCTGCACAACAGCACAGAGGTGAACTTTTTTTTCAAAAATATTTTTTTCATTCTGCAAGCATACCGGGGCTCTTCTAAAATGATGTATGGGGCAATTGTCTGCTAGGGGCTGATGGGATGTAAATGAAACTAATTAAGGAAATGTCAAACATAATTAATAAAACAGGTTTAAGTTGCAAAAACACTGTCAGCTGAATGAATGGGGACACGGGCTCTTCTGCTATTGTTTTTCTTTTTCCTCTACAGTCTTTATTTAGCATGTTCAATTAGGTCGTAGAAAACCTCTTGAAGACGCTTGCTTTCCACCTCACCTCCTCTTAGCCGGTCCCATAGAGAGGGAGGAAAATAAATTTGCCTGTCGGCCTGCCGCCTGGAAAAAATTAATTGCCAACTCCTCATCTTTTCCAAGTACTACAGGACATTAACATAACCAATTTGGCTGAACTCCTCACTGAGTGCCTAATAGAGCATCTGAGCAGCTGATAAGACCCCGGTCCTGACGATACCTCATATTAGCATTTTCATAATATCAAAATATTACAGCAGCGTGATTCACTGGGCTCCATTTATTATTGATAAGAACAAAAAAGGTTTTTATAAATAACATAAGGGGTGAACGACCTATAATTATGGAAAGCAAATTAGGGTGTGCAGCCGACTCAGTTACATTTGCCTAGGAGTAATGATGCCCGAGACCTTTTTTCTCCCAGGGGATGAGAAAATAATAGATTCCCATGCAACCGCAGATGGGGTAGGGAAATGCTATCATCTATGACACTGTTTACATAAGCTGGGCGACTATGTGGCTTTCCAGCCAGGTTGTGCTTATTCACTTTCTTCCGTAATCGCTGAAGCGTTCACTTATTCGGATACATAGGAATAACTGTTAGGAGAATGAAAGACGTTAATTTAAGTGAATGTTAAGCCGAAAAGTAGGGAAGGGTTAAAATGGCTGTTATGCGTTTTTTTTGCTGTCTGGGACACTGTTGAAATATTTAGACTCATTTCTTGAAAGGGTCACTATGTCTAAGGCCTCTTTTAGATATGCAGTCTAAATTTGCGTTAGCCACTCTTGGGCATTCCTACATGTGTCTGGGAGCAGTTTTTAGAGTCAAGCACAGCATTTGCTGAATGTTTTGGTGTACAGATAAGTATGGTTATGGTGAGGTCCACTGCACCATAAGGGATTATGGGTCATCCCCAGTCTCCTAGAAACAACCACAACCACACCCAGCTGCAATTGTGGCCTACCGGCAAAAGAGTGGTCAGAAGCTATGTGTTATGTCTTGAAAATTGTAAACTACTGCAACGAGAATGCAACTTTTGTTCACAAAATAGTTCCCAAACACTCAGTTGAATTGGGTCAGTTTGCCTGAAGTCTGAAAATTAGCCTAAAAATAACTTTAGATGGAGAGTGGTAACAGCAGTTTCCAAATGGCTACCGGAGGTTGGCAACTTTGCAAGGCACCTGGCAATCCCAACCGCTATGCTGGTGAATCAGTGTTTTCAGTTGGTTGGCAATGGGTGATACTCAACCTCTCAACCACCCTTAGTCATTCTCTATGGGTGCCATGTAGCATCTCAGTTATGGGCATGGTTCACAGACATAATTAAGCAGTAACTGTACCATAATATCTCAGCCCATCTAAACCTAACCTAATTCTCTGGTTCCATGGGGCTGTTGTACCATTCCTCTATTTTGTTTTAAAGTGTTTCTATTTGCAGGTGTAATTTTTGTTACTGGGAGTTTCCTAAGGTATAAAGTTCAAACTCTGTTGAACTATCATGGGCCCCAGCATTTCCATGCTATGCCATTGGTAAATGTATTGGGGGTAATAACACAAGTTGAGGGGGGAGTGTGGTTTTTGGACTCTAATGCTGGTTTTAAATGGATGTATATGGCTGTGGATTCAAGCCCCATACTGAGTCGGACCTATAGTTTGGCAATCAGCAAGGCTCATGCTCTTTGATGATTGCAGAGCCATGGCTCTGACTCTGCTGGAGGTGTGTAAAACCTCTACTGAGAGAGCAATGCTTCCTCCTACAAAGGCCAAGGGTCCCACCCTGCAGCATACTCTGTTGGCTTTATTGCTGAGGGTATGGTTGCTTGTTAAAGCTGATCTCCAGTCTAGCCTCACCTTCGGGTTTGGACAAATATACAGGCTTTTCTTCTGTATCAAAATTGTACACAATGAACTTTGCATAGTGTGGATTAGAACCTACATAAAGTCATAAAAAGCCCACCTCATTTTCAAGAAGCTTTTCGGCATCATTCAACTTTTTACTTCCTAGCGAACTGTCCCTCATTATTCGGATTTCAGTCATGGAGGCTCATCACCACAACTGGCCATTATCAAGGGGTGTCTTGTCTAGGAATATAGTTTGCTTTATCCATACTGAAACTCACCCATCAATATAACTTCCAAAAGCCTGCTTGCATCAGGGCTCTTGAGGAAAGTATTGAGGCACAGTGCTGGGATGTTTTCAGTGAGCTATGTATAGCGTCCTGAAAGCCCCCTTGATTTGGCTTATACTTTACTGTCAACCCCCATTATAGCCCAACTCTACTACCAACCCCAACCTACACTCACTTACTTTTTTATATACAATAGCATAAAACTTTTACAAAAACATTTGAGAGCCTCCATGCAGACACATAATGAGTTCTTCTCTGCTGTTGTAATGTGTATGTGGTCTTCTATGCTACATTCCACTGTAAGTCCAGACTGTGCGATGATCCATCCCAGGTGGTTTGACATTGGTTTGCCTTATGAAAAGTCATTTAATTGCACTGGGCAGGAGCTGAACCTTGATTAAGAATTTAATCTTTTACCATATTTGCAATGGTTCATACTAACTGACATATTTGAATACCTTTAATAGTTGTCTTTACCTAGTAAGTTACTGAAAGGCCATGAAGATAAAATGAAGTTCATGCAAAAGTCAGATGAATCTGAAAACATCCTAAAGCATATAACAGCTGCAAATCAGCAGCAGTGTTGATGTCACAAGATCCAAAAGGCATCGACATGCAGGCAGTGGGAAATCATCATTTATGAAGAATGAAACAGACAGGTTTTAAATATAAGCTTTACTTTTGTGTGCTTGATTTTTCAATATCATGTTACAGTTATAAAGTTGAAATTCAGCTCAACTGGCCCATACTTTTATTCTTGTATTAAAGCCGTGGCTTACTAAGTAGTTGACCAAGACTGGAGGTGACAAATGCAGGGCTTGCAGCTGTAAAGAAAGTCATAAATGACAGTTGCTGCATTTCTATCCTTACAGGTTCCCTTTAGGTGGACATATCACTTCAAATTGAAGGCAGTACTAAAACATACAATACATTGATTAATCTCAGAGTTCCAGGGAACCCTAGGGAACTTTGGCTGATCCACCTCCCAAGTGATATGGACCCAAGAGTTCTGTGGTTATTGCACTTGACAGTCAGTGGCATGACACCAAAGCTCATTTTAGCTATTTGCAAGAGGAGCATTCTTTGCACTGGCCACCAATGTAGTGTGCATTTTCCATTGACCTCTTGTGATTTTAGCAGGGATTCCCGAAACCTGAATATGATTTTCTAGGGTTCTTCAGCAGTAAGGTTGAGAAAGGATTCAATACACCAACGCAAGTAAAGATTATAGCCCAAATTAAGTCAAAGACATAGATAATTTCAAATAGATATTTTACCCAAAACTGGTATTTTCATAGTCTTATCTGTGTAGTTCTTTGGTCACCAAAGTTTGTGATCCCAGTAATCAATACTCCAAATATCCCTTCTCGTCCTCTGCAGTACAACTCACTTTGCTGAAAGATGTGGCCAGCAATGAACACTGCACTATGAGAGCAAACACAGTATTTCAAATTATATTTCAAAGCAATTCTAAGCTATATTTATTTGTGGTTGCAAGACTATAAAGAGATGAAGAGATATTAGGCTTTAAATCAGCTTTATGTTGAAAAATGCATTAATTGAGCCTAAGATAGACTCCACCCCGAAATGGGTTTTCCGTTTGTTTTCTGCAGCTGAATATTTTGTTTAAAAAATATAAAAAAACCTTTAAATTTGGCTTGTATACTTTACAGATTAAGAACATGATTCCATGATTCCCTATGAACATGTGTCCATTAATGAATAGACTGCATGCATGTTTCTGGGCTACATAACCTGGCCATAATTCCTAAAAGCGTTGTGACAAATTTCACTCATACCGCACATGTAATGCTCCCTGGCACTTGCAGCTATTACACCCAAGTATGATTTATGAGGTAAATGGCACAGAAAAGCTGGTGCTTTACCGGCTGTGTCTACATTCTATTAGTACCAATTGGTGTTTTATAGAGATGAACTGTAGTTTAGAAAGGCACTCATTTAGAGCTGCTTATATGTCATGCTCACACACCGAAAAGCATCTGCGGTTCAAAGGCAGGTGACCAAAATAAAAGGCTGGAATGGTTAAAAACCACAGACCAAGTTGTGCCAGGCTGAATCACATGTATATGTACTCTTACTAAAGACAAAAATCTTTGTTTAAGCCCGTCTCAAGCAGGCCTGAAGCAACAACGTGGGCGAAGGGGCCTCGTGACAGGGGGAGGATAAAAGGA
>NC_092859.1:142410943-142450948 GCF_032062135.1 Pyxicephalus adspersus | reverse complement strand
TTTCCAACACTTTTGAGTTAGAGTTTTATTTAAAAAAAAAGATAATAATAAAGAAGGGGGGAAGAAAATGGGGTGGGTGTTGGATGTTTAATTGGCTGAGCAGCGAGGACGTTTTTTTATGCTGTACCCTGTCATGCATCTTATCAGAAACGAATGACAAATGATCAGTTATGACCATATTGGTAAGTCATTTTCAAAATAAAATGGTATAAAAAAGGCTGTCTTTAGAGATCACACATGAAAATTATATTCTTTTCTACAATTCAAAATGTATCGCTAAAATTAAAGTTTTCCCCATCCACTTAATTTTTCTGCAGGATGTATGCATGGGTATAAAGCGGAGGCTGAATGTAAATGTGATTGCCCATCACCCATTCCTAAAATCCCTAATTGACCATTCCTTTGGGTACACCTGTTCAACTGTTAATGCATAGGTCAATCATGCAGAATTTCAATGCATTTAGACATGCAGACATTGTTATGATGACTTGCTAAAGTTCAAACAGAGTACCAGAAAGGAAAAAAGGATGGTTTAAGTGAGTTGGAACATGGCATGGTACTTGGTGCCTGGTGGGTTGATCAGAATATTTCAGAAACTGCTGATCTGCTGGGATTTTCATATACAGCTATCTCTAGACTGTACAGAGTATCCAGTGGGTGGCAGTTCTCTGGGCATTCACGTCTTGTTGATACCGGAGACCTGACCTGGTTCAAGCTTATCGAAAGGCAACACTAACTCAAATACCTGCTCATTACAACTATACAGAAGAAAAAAAAAGCCCTGAAAACTTACCGTAAATGTTTTAATCATTTATGAGATAGAACTAATTAGGCTTTGATTTGGGTGTCTTTGTAGTGATCCTGCTCTATATTATTGACTACAGTTGGTATGCTGAAATGCAGTCTTGGTGTCAACACCCATTGGCATTGGACTCGCTGTTCTGTACTGAAGATCATTTAAGTAAACCATAAACAACTCAAATGTACAAAATACATTAACCTGTAAAAAGGGGAAAAAGATAAACAGACTAACAGGACTTTATTATTTTTCTCTTCTAAATATTTTTTTTTTAAAATGACACATCATAGATAAATTTACTCACAATAATTTGTTTGGCATTCCTATTACTGTTTTGAATTTTAGCATTGACTGACGCATTTTGTATCCTAGGTTTATACCCAAAGAAGTTTCCTGTATTCTTAGGTAAAATATATATATCTTGGTTTATATTTAGGTTAGTTTATATTCGAGTACATACAGTAAGTGTCCTTTATGGTATATGGTCTCAATATGAGTGTTTAGCAAACCTGCTAAATTTGACCAAATTAGGTCCCAAGCTCTAATATGTTAATTATTTAGTCTAGGAGTTGAAAAATTGTGGAAGTGTGGAAGAGTGGGCTTTCCAAAATTAGGTTATAAAAATATATATATTGTATATATATATATATATATATATAAAATATATTAGGTTTATATTAGGTTTATACTTGTCTAAAGTCAGACTTTGTGTATATTAAATTCAAAGTTTTTGGTCCAGATAGGGTCTGAAGTTTAGGCCAAGAGACCTTGGAAACCAAGGTACAACCATAGATAAAAGAGAATCTAGTCATATATTACATATAGGACACATAACTAGAAGTTCTAAATATATTCTGACAATTTGAACTGGGCGATGTAGTATTAATAAAGATAACAGAATTAATTTAGTGGGTTAACTGAAGGGCTGCATTTTGTAATATGCTAGTGTAGTGAAATTGGGCATTACCAATTATTTTTTAATAAAAATACTTTAGTTGTTTGTTTTGATGTCAAATAAAATTGAAGGTAACAGAAACATAATGGGAATTTTTTGTGGTGAATGAATTATATATGTGAAGTAATCAATAAAACGTGTTATGGGGAAAATTTATGATATGCACGTCTCTAAGTAAATATAGGAATATACAGTGGGAATCTTGAAATACTTGAACATAGGCAAAGGACACCATGTAGTGATCATATTTTACAGGCATTTTGAGAAGTTCCAAAAGCCTTATGAAAGGTAATATTATTGGTCTTCAGGGAACATCCCATTCCAATGACAAGAGTGGGCTTACATTATATATATAAACTTCTCCCTTTTAATATCACAGCATAAAACTGCTCCAAGATGGGCAAATGACCAATACCAGTATGTAAATGGAATCTTCTATTCTTGATTCCATTGACATGGAAGAGATTGATTTTTTTTCTAAAGGAAAATAGAAAAAACTGTTTTACATTGTGGTGGTGTTTGTCATGCTTGTATGTTCCTATTTTTGCATTTTACTTACAATGAACCCTTCCATTTACCAGTTCCAACAAAAGAAGATCGAACTATTTAATGTACAGCGCTGCGTAATATGTTGGCGCTATATAAATCCTGTTTGATAATAATAATAATAATAATAATAATAATAACTAGTCATATTGTGACTGAGAATATTTTCAATGTATAGTTGCCCTAAGTCATAACTAAAAATGAAAAGCTTTTTATCTGACTTCATCAAATGGACTAATTGTATCTATCCCAACACTCTTAGGCTAAAATTTTTATTACAACCTCCCTGGTTTGTGAGATGACCTAAGGAATCAGTAGACTTACATTACAAATGCAAGGCAAGATGCTTCTAGCTGAGCAATTAATCACTGACACAAAGGAATTTCTTCTCTCCAGATGGGGAATCCATCCAAAAACCAAGAAAAATAATCGGGCTAATTAATTCTTATCTGCAAAGAGCAATTAGATAAATGACCTAAAAAAGGCCTGTCACCCCTAGTGAGCCACAGAGTTTCTAAATGGAATAATGTATTTGAGTGTCTCTTCACTGACTCATTTGCACTGAGGAAAAAAAAAAGATCACAGAGAAGAAGAAATAGATAGAGAGGAGGTTAATTAGTGGTACAGCCAACATTTAATATTAAATACTCTGTCAATATTATCTGATCTGCCATATCTTTCCTCTGTTCAGTATGTCATATAGGAGTTTTGCAACTCTATTTTGGGTATCAGCATCACCTCAAAAGCATAGAGAGTAGATTCACACTAGGTACATTACATTTATTGCACGTCAATGTGTGTTTATTCCAATGGTTTTGCATGTGTTGATACAAGTGGTGTAAGACATAGTTATAACACATTTATTAAAGCTCTCCAAGTCTGGAGAAAATAAAATATCATGGGGGAACCCAGGTGATCCAGCAAACCTGGAATAGATTTCTTAAAACCATTTGATAATATTTGACCCAGGTTCAACCATGATAGCCCATGTTCTCCAATTTTGGAGAGCTTTGGTAAGTTTGGCCGTTGTAGTGTTTGTTTCTGGCAGACATTTCATGGAATTGGAAGGTCCAGTTCCCTGCCAGCCCCCAGTTGACATCAAAAACTGAGGATTTGTTTAAAATGTAGATTGAAATATATTTACCTGGGTTTCCAGAAGATAGAGATGACTTCACTTCTACCAGGACTGCTGGAGTAAAAACTGGCCTGTGTCTTGTATTCCAACGATGTGATGTCAGCCAAGGCCCCCAACGCTTACTCAATGTATTTCTTGGATTAATGAACTCTACCTTATGGAAGATCTTACATGAGGGACATGGAGAAGATTTTTTACCTGGCTACAGATGATGGCTTTTTTTATTGACCCCTAATCCACCCCTCACATTTTCCTCTCATTGTTTTTCTGTCTTTTATTTTCTGTTTCTACTTTTGTCCTTTTTTTATAAATTTATACTTTAAACCTGTGAAGTATGAGAGTTTGCAACGTGATGTCCTATCTTTGTCATTTCTTTTGTTTAGGGATGCTTGTCACTCATTACTTTTGCTCTTTTTTGCATATTCTGTTTTGTTTTTCATGCCTTATTTTTTGCTGTTTCTTCCCCTGTTTTTTCTCTTTCTGCTTGTTTTAGGTTGTAATGTATCTATGTGTTCTGTTATATTCTGTTATGTATTGTTGTATCTCCTTCACGCCCTTTAATACATATTTATGTTTCCAAAAACCTGGCCTATGTTCTCATTGACTGGTGTTTAGCAAGAGCAAAACAGACAACCATCAGCCAATTGGATCACATTCCCATCAGTGATACAAAGACTTTGGCAATGAGCTGAATATTAAACTTTCTTTGCCTTAGATGTTTTCGTTTTTTCGACAAGTCAGAACACCAGACAGCAAAGCACAAATCCGAGATCTAACATTTCTCTGTAGCACTTATGCAACACAGTCTACCCTGAGTCTGTAAATGGACAATGCAGGAGTAGCAGCAGATTTATTAGGTCATATCTACTCCCCTCTCATAAGTAGGAGAGTACAGTAGACAAGACGATCAGACTCTTGACTCATAGGGCCAGGTTTATTAAAGCTCTCCAAGGCTGAAGAGGATACACTTTGCTGGATCACCCAGGTTCACCGATGAAAATATATCCTCTCCAGCCTTGGAGAGCCTTAATAAGTCAGGCCCATACCTCCATTCCAAAGCAAGAGCCCATGTAGGCTTCTTTTGCTGCCCTTGCCATTTTTAGGTTTAGTGCTTTTGAAATATTGATAGCAGGAGGTTTCAGGTCAGATACAGGCACTTATGCTAATTGTAAATACAAAATAAATGTAACATTTTTGTTTTTTAACGAATGCATGCATGACTAGTTAATTGTGTCTACCATATGATGTCCTGCGGGGTAATACTAAGAAAACCATGGAGTTCAAGGTCTAGCTTATTTTACAGTAGGGTTCAGAATGCATATCAACCAACTAGAAATCATTATGCACTAATAAGGGGGGTCTGTAAACTAAATTATGGTTGGTTGCCATGATTAAACAGACTTTGCAAATTATCATTGCTTTTTTGCAATCTTATACTTTTCTTGTGACAGATATAGGCTGCCTGCTCAGACATAAGTTTAATGTGCTACTGTTTGTAGGTGAGAGGTCTTCTTTAATGATAAAGGATAGCTGCACGGCTAATTACCTGCTATTGTATTCCAGCACTTATCAGGCCTTTATGAGACACATTCACATCTAAGAATGGCGAAAAGTGTTAATGGTTCCTCTCCAGGGACAGCTGTGACAGAAAATTTTCTGTTCCAAGAAAGATTATGCCGTGTATTATTCTAGTGATATTTCACACAGCAATTAGGCGGGGTATGCTTGTTTACATAGTTTTAATGACCACATAATTGCGGGTATTTTATTCTATTAATGATTTATTAGATAGTTTCTATTTTTTCTTTAAAGGGAATATTTTCTCTTTTTTTTTCAATTTCTTTGTACTGCTTTATTTTCTGGCTCGAGAAAAAAGGTATCATTTTCAGTGGCAAAAGATGAAAGGTTTTTTTTGTATAATTTCTCATGAGAGTCACAACAGTGGACAGACACAAAGTAATGTTTAGTTTAATATGAGTTAGAGCAAATGTGCATATATAGAGTATTTTATCAACTTGAAAAGAAAAATGGTTGAGGAATGCAATGTTTCTTTCTGGTGGTGTAAATCACTATATACCTGTCTAAAACATAAATCTTACTTAGTCTGCCCTTTTCACCTTCTCAGACTTCTCAGTGCAACTCAGGGCCAATTCTGTTCATTGAAGTGCCTTCGGCTAGGCATATTCTGTTTCCTCTAACCCTGATGCTACTACAAGACCATTTTACCTATCATTGCAGTAGCATGCCACAAAGTGGTGTTGACTTCTCTTTTGTGATGGTAGTTGTTGGCTCTCATGGATCAACGTTTGATTCCCAAAACCTCCAACTGTTCCGAGCTGTGTATTTGATCTAGATCACAGACTGAGAATGAAGTAAAAAGCTTCTCAACATCCTTGTTTAGACAGATGATCTTTTTTTGTATCAAACTAATTGGTAATAATATTCTTTGCTCGACATCATTTTTTTGGTCTGGTCCCCGAAGCATGTATGTTCTGGGTTCAAGTTCATACCAATACTTGGAACCTGAAGCTTCTCTGGGAGAAGCGACATAGGCCTGTGGATATGAGCTGGTCATATCATACAATTGTCCCTCTTTAAACCCCTGTTCAGGAGCCACTACAAGCCTCTTCTATATATCCTAACAAGATGGCAGAGTCCAATAAGATCTGAAATAAAATCCAGTCCACTGAGGATGCAATTCACCAGAATTCTTCCTTACACTTCCAATGACCAACTAGCTCCTGTGCTGGCCTATGTAATCACCTTGTGTCTTATCCAAATAAATGTATATATACTGAGCTATTATTAAAGAACTTTTTTACTAAAAGAACACCCTGTTTTAGATGACTAAATTTGGGAGTGCACACACACAGATGATAGAGGACAGGCTAAGCAAATGTTTATGCCTCAACTCAGTGCAGTAACATGGGCAAGATGAAAATTGCCCCATGCCTGCAATTGGTCTGTCAATATACATTAATATTATTATTACACAGTATTTATATAAAACTAACATATTACACAGGGTTCTACAAAGTCATGTGACTAGCTGTCCATCAAAGGGGCTCACAATTTAATGCGCCTACCATAGTCAAATGTTTTTTATACAGTCTAAAGTCAATTTTGGGGGGAAGCCAATTAAACTAACTGCATGTTTTTGGAATGTGAGAGGAAAATGGAGCACCCAGAGGAAACCCACACAAACACGGGGAAAACCTGCCAACTCCATGCAGATAGTGTCCTGGCCAAGATTCGAAGCTAGGACCTAGTGCTGCAATGCAGACGTGCTAACCTCTGAGCCACCATGATGTCTTCAGTATACCCAAACTTTTTATATGTCTAGATATTTTTTCGGTTCCAGAATATTTTTCAGTTCCTGTTCCAGAAACGCAGCAGGAAAAAAGATCCCTCCAAAGTAAGAGGAAATATTGTTTTTAACAGCTGTCCCCTGTCCCTAATTTCCTCTTCCCATACCAATTCAAAGAATGTTGGATTTTCCTTCACCTTCTGTACTGGAAAAAATTATCACCATGGCTTTAGGAAATCCCCCTTTGGGGACACAGATAAAAAAATAAATAAAGGCATTCCAATTTTCTTTAACATTTCATCCAAAACATACACTTTCAATTAAACTTTTTGTTTTTAATGTAACAATATGTATACTGAGTGTAGCAAGGGAGACTGAAGGTGCAAATACAAATACCAAATAATGGCAGTAAAAAAACAATTTAGTATTACCTTGCCAATATTCAGCATATGTTTATGCTATGGAATGGTAACGGCTTAGACCAGGGGTTGCCAAAGTTTTTTGGCCACTTGGCCATTTATGGGGTGGGCGGGAGCACACTAGGCCAGACCCGCCCTAATGGCTCCACCCACCACCAGGGAACGCCTCTTCAGGGAGCCTTCCTTATTTACCGCGGCGGCAGAAGTATCACGCGAAGGGGGCGTTAGGCCAGAGTGAACCACCGACTAGGCTGTATCTGGCCTAAAGGCCAGAGTTTGTTGACCCCTGGCTTAGACAGAGAGTTTTTTTGTCAAATGCAGCATCTGCCATGAAAACATTCCATTTGACTTGCTCTGTTTGCTCTGAAGGCACTTCGGCAGAGATTCTATATTAGTGAAGTACTATTATTTTAGGCTCAGCCCTCTCCTTCCTTTAGAGTCTAGTTAGCCTCACATATTTATGTGACTGATTTTTTGCCTAGAAATTCTTTGAAATGGTAAGTAAAAGGGGTAAGTAAATCTTTGGACTTGATGACCTTGCTAGTGCCAGATGCACCATCTAATCCTTTACTCGAGATGTTCTAGTTTGTCTAAAGGAAGGTATTAAGGTGTAATGGTCGAGCTATAGATTTTCTTTTGTATACTGATAAGTTTTGCTGGCAGAAATAACCCAGTGGTTATGATTGCCGTATTTAGGACAATTAACAGTAACGTTCTGGAGACCCTGGTTTTAATGTTCTGTCAGGTCATGCTAGGTCTTCTGATTTCTATAAAACAGTAGACTAGTACTGCACAACTGTAGTCTGTAAAACCTATAATATTAATAATCATTTGTTCAACTTTTGTGGTTTGTTGTTTTATTGCTCGTAATGCATGTTTAATGCTTGCACATTAGTACCTTCTATTAGACAACATTTTGCAGATAATTTGTGATTGGCTGTTATTTGGCTTCAGGGACAGTATTTCCCAACAACATCCATTAACGTGATATTTATTAGCTGCTAGTGACAGGAAGGGCCGAACTGCTGAAGATGGCCATTCAATATAAACTGCCTCTTGGAAATATAAGGCTCCGAGCAGTTAAAGCAGAAGCCCAATGAATATCGAACTATTTTAAACAATATCTGGATTTAGATTCCGTACCACTGATACATCAGGTGATCTTGAAAAATGCTAAAGTTTGAGCAAAGTATTGTTTAGTTGCAAAGAATGAGTCAAATGTAGCATCTCCTCAGAGGCAGCCATTCCCTGGCATAAGGAAGCAATAAACACACTGCAACCTCATGGCCAGTGTGAACATATTGCTGTGTACACATGTTCAATTTTTGTGACTTTTTGTGATCATTTCCAGTGACATAAGAGTGACAGAAAAGAGAAGAAGTGATGTACACACAGCACCATTCTGTTCTATGTAGAGGGGAGAGGGGACAGAACAAGCAAGGGGCACCCTGCTGTGCTCTTGTCCATTGGCTTGTACAGTGGTCACTCACTGTCAGGATGGATCTACAAATGATGTAGGGTGACTGCTGTACACATCAGATTCTTGCCTCAAATGAGCCCAGTCAGATGGGTTTGTATCAAACAAGAATCATCTAACACAGTGGTCGCCAACCTTTTCAGGCCAACGGACCACTAAATTTACCGGCCCTGGACCGCGCATGTATGGAGCCGTGTATCACTCAAAGGGGCAAAAACTTCCCCTTTAGTGACATCATGATGCCAGAACCCGCTCGCTCTCCCATCGCAGGCTCCACAACCCACCCACCGCCCTGAACCTGGGATCTGTATGGGGGACATGGTCCGCAGTTCTGCCCGGTGCATCCTCCCAGCAGGGTCCCACTCTTGACCCCACCTGACCTTGGGGGTGCACCGGCCAGACCCGCGGACCACCAAAATTTTCTTGCGGACCACCGGTTGGTTACCGCTGATCTAATGTGTACATAGCCTTAACCTAAGGATGGGGGTTGTTATTTTATTCATTGTTGTTCCTGATAGTTCTAAAAGAGCAGATATGCAGTAGATCCAGGACAAAGCTAGGAAAAGAATGGATATTGCATGATAATAATTCCCCTAGGACTAACAACTTTAACCGCAGTGTGTGAACCTTGAGGGCACCAGCTTAAAAAAATTTAAGCAGGTACTGTATTTTCCTATATATATATTTACTAGGTTTTATACATAGAAGGCATTGCTCCACTTAGTAATAATACTAATATGCACTAGTAATTGGTTGCGGTTCTCTTGGCACATATAATAAGGGCTCTTTGGTCATTGGCTGCCCTTCTGAGCACATGTATGCATGAATTCATGTTAATGTGCTTGAAAGTGTTCCTATTTAGGTTTATGGAAGCTAATTATTAGCAGACCACTGAAGACTGCATGGAGGTTTTAAAACCGCATCCAAACCCCACTGCCTTCAAAAGCTTGAATTAGGGTTTTTGACCATTCCCAGTTGTTTCAATAATACACAGCATGAACAAGTCTTACACATTATACAGTCATCTAATGAGATGGCTGCAATACAGTTATATGTAGAACAGTGGGACAGATTTGGGGTAGCAGTATGCTGTGGCTCCCATGGGGACTCCTTCTCAGTGACTTGGTCACAAAGTAAGCAAAGATCCATAATAGATCATGAGGCGAAGAAGTGGTATCCAAACCCTATTTGCACAGATCAAGTAGAAAAGCTCAACGTATTTCAGAATCGTTCTTTATTCCTTATTCAAGAGCACCATGATTCACAGCACAGAGGTATGAAAAAATGTCAAAATATCTGTGACTGAAGTACAGCCTCGTCAATATAAACCCTTCTGTGTTTATGTGCTATGTCTGTGTGCTGGATTCTTTGTAAATGATCCAATTCCAAAGAATTAGTACATAGATATATATGAACATAACTCCCTAATTTCTTATTCAATTAAAATTACATAATATATTCATAATATTTCATTAGATAAGATTATTACTCGTTTGAAAGTCATACATAATTTCATACGTAATTGGATAACCTAATTAATAAATAATTAAATGCATAATATAAACACAAATCCAATCATGTACTCATAATCAAACCTCTGATTTATTTTTTGCTTATTTGCAGTCTGTTTTATGTATAGACAAAAATTATAATTTTACTTATTGGTGAGGATTGGGCCAGACTTACTTTCTTACAATATGGCAAAATCTTTACTAACATTTTTCATATAATGTGCTTTACAACCTAACCCGCCAAGATCTCGGTGAGCAAACAAGAGCGCTGCTTATGTACCTACTGAGTTGCCCATTGCAGCACAACTGCCAAATGGTTCATATCGATCGGCATCCTTATAAGGGTAGATTATATTTTACTGAAATTGAAATACCAGTTTACCAGCAGTGTTAAGTTCGTAAAAACTGTGAAATTTGTGTAGGTTATGAAGCATCTTCACCCAGTCCTTTTCCGGGTTTGGGATCTTTGGCCGTCTTGAATAGCCAGACTGGAATGACATGACTTCTATGCAAGCATATAGGAATTCATTAATTCCCAGCATCCAGTTATGCCAGGGTTCACACATATTTTACATCTGCAGTAAAATGTATAAAAAAATGCAAACAGGCAGGTAAGTTTGTTTTCTTGCAGGAGAGACTTAGCCTGTCTTCCGCAATCTGCTGACAATTTTTTTATTTTTCAAGTTTGGTTCTGCTTTAAAGTAATTTTAGTATTTCTGCAAGTCTGATTATTTCCTCTTCTATATAGCATATAATTGTTTCCTATTTTCTGACGTGACACTGCTAGGTAATAGAACAACTTTGGTTTAGTATAATGTATGTATTATAATACCCTAAAAGAAACAATAGAGCAGAAAGTACTAAGTGACTTTGCTTGGTCACAGCCTGGCAACACTTTGTTTTGATGCATTGTGCCTATAATAATTTTTTTCCTAGACCAGCGCTTACCTTTGAAATAAGTCAAAGAGAAACTCGGTAAGGCAATGAACTCTCCCTGTAACCCTCAGCCCATTTGTCACTGCGATGGCCTGACGAGAAGTGACATTTACAAACCCAGAATGAGAGCACATCCATTTCGCCAGTCTGACACTCTGATATAATAACTATTTACCTTGAGAAAGAGCGGCGGAGATTTCCGATTCTTGTGAATCTTCTCACTTTGGCACTTATTTTCTCACTCTGTCAAACAGCCCCAGATTAATGGAACAATTTGTTCAACAAATCATATTAGTACAAAGCATACAGGGGAAGGAGAGGGAGATGGGAAGCTGGGATTCTGTTATACTCATTCAAGGCAGCAGTGGTACCTTAGCAAATAAAAATGCAGTTATGCCTGACATTTACCAAGGTATAATGTAAAAGGGAAAACGTCTAATGATTTTGGACAGTTGAGGGATCACTTTAGAAGAACGGTAAGACTAGGGAGGTAATAAGATAAAGTTACACGTAGTATCTAGATTGTGCTTCGGAGATGAATTTGTCATATGCTGCTGCGTGTCTTCACGTCCTAGATAAAAGTCAGCTTTTATTATCAAAAATATGCGTGTGCCGTGGCTTTCTCGCTCTGAAATGTGCATATGTTTTTGCTGACAACTTGTAAAACGCCACTTGCTTTGTCATTGATATTATAAGATTTTTTTTTTCTCAGCAGAATTTTTTGAGGAGGAAAAAGAAAGTGCTGGCATTGATCTTGAAGAACTGGAGGGAAAAATGAAGATGTTACTTGTGGCAACCAGTTGTATTTCATTTTGTAATCTACTTTGACTGACATTAGAAAACATCTCTGCCTTTCTGTATTTTGGTTTTGTACCAGCTTTAATATTTCAGCCTATAGTACATAACCGAGGATGGTAAGTTGATTATTATTAAAGCCCAGATACCCTTAAAAAACTGCAAATGTCAATAGGTACATAATCAAGTTCCCAATTGCTCTCCAGACAATTCTGAAGGCCTTTGCTACATGGCTACCTGACTGTTGGAAGGATTTGAGAGCTCTCTTACTTTCTCTGCTGTGTCAGTCTGCTTTTATATGAAAAGACTGACTACTGACAGAACACTAAAAAGGTACAAGAGCTGCCTGCTTTACTTTGGAGACCTTTGTTTAGTTTGTGGCTCGGGCGTGCAGGTGTCGTTAAAGCGCTCTAAGACTGGAGAAGATAGATCATGAGAGAACCTGGGTGATCCTGCAAAATTGGGATGGATCCGGTCTAGGATTCAAAAGATTTGCCAACAAACAGCAAATGAGGTTTAAGAAATCCATTCCGGGTTTACTGGATCATCCAAGTTCTCTTATGATAATTTATCTTCTCCAGTGTTGGAGAGCTTTATTAACTCAGGCCCTAGCTGTCTATTTTGCTAATTTAAGGTGCAGAGCAAAACTGCATGGACTGTCACTGGATGTCCCTGTCTCTTGCATAGTTTACCATTGCTATCACCAGTGTACTAGTTGAGCTCGGCCCCCTTACAGCCTGCATTATTTTACATCTTTTAAATATAATAGGCAGATGAAAAATAACAATGATCAAGCATAGATGAAAAAGAAGGGAAATGGAAAGTGGGGAAGTACCTGGCAAACGCGTGGATAGAAAGAAATGAGTCTAGAATGGATAATTCTAAAATATTTTAGAAAAATTATTAGCTTTTAGATCTTGCATTTGGTTGGTTGCTGTAAAGTTGTGCGTTATGTTGTAGATTAAGACAAACAAATACCTAAGCAACCAGGATGACAAGCATTGCAGTGGGGTTGTCCTAACCTAAGTGTAATAAATCCAAGGTGTGCAAAACGTTTTAATAATCAAATATCCAAATTACTATTTTTAATATAATTCTGATTTAGAATAATATTTAAACCAAACATGCAATAGGCTCCCCCCCCCTCCAGTATTAATTATAAGCGATATACCAGCCTTGCTCCCCTGAGATCACCTTTGTGCTCCTTCATCCTTTACACCAAAGTTATGATCATTGAAAAAATAGGCAGCCATGAATTAGAATATTGTTTGCAGTGTAGTTATAATCTAAATAGACTAAATCAAATACTGATATGTAAAATTAAATACCAATATAAAAGTCAAAGTCAGGCAATTCCACTTTAACCTTAAAGCTGAGGTTTTCTATGCCCTTTATTGATTTAGTTTTCTTTCTCTGCATCTTCTTCAGCTCTGCAACATCCTTTGGTGAGTTTGAAATTAGTGTTATTTATTATACAAGACACAGTAGTTGAAATATTTTTCAAGTGCACAAACCTTTTATATAATGTAAAAATATTGTTCTTTTTTTTAACTGCCCCTGCCATTCTGTCTTGATTGCCGAAGAGATATATCCCACGCAGCGGAATATCTCACACATGTGCAGTGAGATTGGCACTCTATTTTCCCTTTTCCAGCAGTCTACGTTACACGACTGTGCTTGTGCAGTGCGTAGCCAGAAGAAGAAGGCTGAAGATGGTCGCACTTTCTCTGTACCGAGACAAAGGAGAATTCGAGGATGGCGCAGGACCCGTTTGATTTTTTTAATTAATTTTCAGTTTAGTTCCACTAAAAAAATGGGTCAGTTCTTAAAAAAATAGTCAGCCAACATGCGGATAGAAAAATAAACCAAAACAGATACAACAGGTAATGATGAAGTCAGTTTTTGAATAAAAAAGGAAGGTCCTAGGAATATATTGCAGCCAATTACAACTGCTTATTTTCTACCCTGGAGCATGTAAAATTCCAGGAGCTCCTTGGTTCATTGAGAAATATTTAATTACAGTCAGAGCAGCACTTATAACTGCATTTCAAAGTGATGTAGCCGCCTACCTGCACAAACATAGCAATTCCAGAGAACATTTGTGTCGAACAGTGTAACTGGGGCAAGGGTCTTAAATTTTAATTTCTATGCTTGAAGAAATCTAAAACATAGAATGAAAGACATTTTAAAAAAAATGATATGAGTTGTGAGATTAATCATTATATCTTCTGAGCATTCTGTTTCTTTCTCGGTCTATGCAAACTGCAAATCTTCTATATAAATTGCCATACAGTGTGAATGTATATAACAAATACGCCCAAACACTGCATCTCTCTGGGGTATACATTATTGCTTTGGAGAGAGTTTAGTATTCTATCTGCCTGACAAGCCCCCAAAATACAGGCACAAAAACCACAACAGATTTTTAGAACAATCAAATATGAAAGTTATTATGTACCATATTTTTTTAGTGGCACAGCAGAATTGTAGTGGGGTAAGGAATGCTGCAAATTTTCCATACAGCTGTATAGTGACCTTTTAAACAATTTGTCCAGGAGTGAACCTTTTGATTTGTGGATGTGTTTTGATGTAATATTCTGGCATTAGGGATATTCTAGCTTCACAGAGTTGACATTTCAATGGGGTTGCTTTATATGTTTTGTCAACTCCATCCTGTATACTTGGTGGCAACACAACCATAGACTTTGTACATTTTTTCTATAGGAACTAAATGAAAGCCTCTGACATTCTTCATTCACTTTGTTGAGATGTTTGTAGAAGTTCATAGGCAGACAAAAAGACTAATTTACAAATATGTGTGTATCCTTCAGTAATAAACTGATTTCAGACATTTTTGAATAAGATAAATAACAATGTAATGGGTTAGAAAATGGGTTCATTGTGAAATGTAAAATGACAAACACAGCTAGTTGGGTCTAAGCATAAAAAAATAGTGTCAGGAGGTGAAAAAAATGCCCCATAATGGCAAGAGATGGGTCTGTACCTTTAGAACAACTTGACACTTGTTGTTTTAAATCTGCCTAACATATAGAAGATGCAAAACCTTTATAGTCAGAACTGTTTTAGACAGAGAAAGGGACAGATTACAACCCTACTTTTCTCTGTCTGGGGCTCTGTTAGAAAGATTGTCCATCATATTACACGCTCTTATCATCTCTTGTCTGGACTACAGAAGCCTCCTCCTCTCTGGTAATCCACTAACCCAACTCTCTCCTCTAGTCTATTATGAATGCTTCAGCCAGACTCATCATTCCTTCCTACCCACCCATCTACCTGATACACAGCCTTCCCACCACTGCTCTTCTGCTGCATCTCTCTGCATTGGCTTCCATTTCAAATTCAAGCACCTGTGCTTTGCCTTAAAATCCCTCCACAGTTCTTGTCCCACTTACATATCTGACCTTATAAAAAAATACTCCCCCAGCTGCTCTCTCTGCTCCTCCTGTGACCTACTAATGCCTTCCTTACTCATAACCTCGTCACGTGCATGGCTCTCTAGGGACACACTGACTCTCTGGGATGGTCTTTCTCGCCCTTATAGGCTTGCTCCTACTTTCTACACATTTAAAAAAGCTCTTAAAACCCATCTTTTTATACTCACCTGTCTTCTTCTGTCACCATTCTGTATCCCAACACCATTTGCGTGCTACTTCCCCTCCTCTAAAATTGTAAGTGTCCTGTCCTTTTTCTGTGTCATTGTTTTTATCTGTCTGTCATTTGATATCCCTATTTATTGTACAGTGCTGTGTAATATGTTTGCGCTATTTAAAATAAAGTTGTAGAAATATATATATAATAAATATAAAGTTTTAGATTTTTACCTTTGGCCCTAAAAGTTCAGATGATAACACAGTCTTCCATGCAATCTATCGACATTTTCAACTCTGTTAAAGTGTTTTTGTTTCCTCTGCCACAATATCAAGTGCTACCATCCTTCTCTGTTCCAGCAAAAACTTTATACAGAGGGAATGTTCTCACCACTGACAACCCTCAGCTAATGAAAATCCTCTGCAGTTTGTACTCTAACAACCAACATTAGGCCTGTTGTTAAGGCACAAAGTAAAAAAATTCACTCTGGCTGACGGATGGGAAAGAATGCTCCATGCTGTGTAACTCCTGTAAGAGGGACAATGGACGGCTAAATTACAATGTTCTCGTTTTTTAAGGTAAAATGACCTTATTTGCTACTTCCATTATTTCTTTGCCTAAAAATTAAGAAGCCTGCCAGAAACAGCAAGTAATCAGAGTTCAGTTCCACTTTAATAAAATACATGTTCATAATGATTATACTAAATTAATAAAAATTGATATAACCATTTCTTAAAATACAATAAAAATAGTAATGATTGCGGTATATGGGTAACATCCACATTTCTGAAAGATACACAACACATTTGGCAACACATTTGATCCATTGAGTGTGTGTTTTTTAAGCGACAACCTAGACGCAGTTGAAAGAAGTTTACTAGTCCTTAATATGCATTTCATCCCATCAATTTCATTATTATTTTAACATCACAGTGCATTACACACCCTTGAAGTGTTCCTAAAACATCAATATGCATCTGTCTAAGTTGACCTTTTGCAGCAATTATTTCCACTGCTGCCCAAGTCTTTAGAAATACTTAAAAAGCCGTAAAGCTATAATTGTTTCCCACCTTTCCTGTAACTTTGGGATGGGTTGTAAATTTTAAATAATATAAACCGGGATGGGGGGGGGGGGCTCGGGATGTGTGCAGGTGGAGTTGTGATTTGTGAAGCTCATCTTCTCCCGGATGGTGATGATGGCCAATGCTGATGTTTCACTTAGCACACAATTTAAAAACTTTCACTGAAATGTCAAAGAGGTTCAAACAATAAAGACCTATGTCAGATCAAGTAAGAAAAGGGCTTATCTTTTGATCCCAGAACTTTGAGAACTTCCCCTTGAGTGTGTGTTTAGGAGTCCACGTGCAAATCCTCCCAACAGGAAAGGTCTATTACAGCTCAATAAAACACCTCCGACATTCAATGCTGTAGCAGAACAGAACAATCTAGCAGCTGCAGGGATTTCCCATTGATTCCGCTAGCACAGGCGCGGGCCCTCTATCTCTTCCTGTAAGGGTGGGGGCAGAAACGTTACAGCCACCCGGCCTCAGGAAGCCAGTCGTCCATCAGCCTCAGCTCTCCGGGGCGTGGGGACCCCGGCTAAAATATTTGTTTGGTGGCCGCATCACCAACACGTGCTGCCTAAGCACTTGGAAAACAAAACCTGGATGTCTGGATCAAACAGCAGGAAATGAAGCAGCATGGGGACGACAGGTCAGCAGGACGAAGGCAGTCACTCTCTCTTCTCTCTATTGTTCAATAAAAAAAGAAGAAAAATAAGTAAATAGAGTAAAAAAATTAACACATCCTGAGGCTTCGTATCAAGAAATCAGCAAGAAAAACAAGCATCGTATTCAAGCACAACAAGGAGCAGTTTTATAGACATTTTGGCAAGGAGACATATGTCAAATCCAATTAGTGGCAGTGGTCAGGCTATGAAAACTGGTTAAATACTCCCCTGGCTATTTAGAGCTTCTAATTAATACTGAAAGAAGGTGCTAGTGAAATGTGAGGCTAGAAGGGCAGCCTGGAATGTGCTTGGTATATCTGCCTAGTCACTTTTCCAAGAGTTATAGTCATTTACCTTGATAAAAGCACAATCAAAACATAATTTGGGCCAGGAATAATTTGCAAGTCTCTTATACACTACCTTCTCTTTTACTTTTTCATGAAGAACAACATCAGGCAAAAATGTTCACTTATACATTGCTTCTGTAGAATGATTATTAGGATCAGCTATTTATCTCCACTATACTGGCTTGCCAGGTTTGTGGTTGGAAGGTTCGTTCTGTGCAGTGATGAAAGGAAAAAGCATTGGTGGTCTTATCGGAGGTAAAGTGCTTATGACTGATGACTTTTTAAAGACAAAAGCAATGCTACATAAAAATTATCTTTGAAAGACTGGTAACTATGATCCTGCCCAGACATTATAATTATTATACAGTATTTATATAGTGCCATCATATTATGCAGCGCTGTACAGAGTCTATAGTTGTGTCACTAACGGTCCCCTAAAGGAGCTCACAATCTAATGTCCCTACTATAGTCATATGTCATTAATGTAGTCTAGGGTCAATTTAGGGGGAAGCCAATGAACCTAACTGCATGTTTTTGGGATGTGGGAGGAAACCAGAGTACCTGGAGGAAACCCACACAGATACAGGGAGAACCTGCAAACTCCATGCAGATAGTGTCCTGGCTGGGATTCAAACCTAGGACCTAGCACTGCAAAGGCCAGAGTGCTAACCCCTGAACCACCATGCTGCCCACTTGCAATAGAAAATAACAAGGCTATCTATTTATAACAAAACCATAAAAGCAAAAAAATGAGAACTTACAATTGATCCAATCCTGTACCCTATTCACAAATGAACTACGAGCACCCAACTACATAATTGCCCATCGTCACCATCATTTCTAAAAAGGCACAGGAAGACTACCTGAAGCATCAAGGCACCACCAATAAAGACGTGATAATAAATCATAAAAAAGCAAACTTGTCTAGCAGCTGGGGAAACCTCAGGTTAACTAAATCCCCTAAAATAGACTGTAAAGTCTAGCTTAGTCAGTATGCCTACATGTATTGCATATCTAGCAAACTGGCCCCCCCTAAAAAAAAAATTATGCCAAATTTCCAATAGTCCAGGTCTCCTTTCACCATGACTAAATGGGCTTCTCGAGCCCTTTATAACCAAAGTAGTTATACTTACTGGTAGATCAAAGAGCAGACCAAAGGTGAATGACATGAGTACTTTATTGGTCCTCTCGCAGCTAAAACAAATTGTATATGTGTGTTTTTAATGTTTATTAGCTGTTTGCTTGAAGATTAACTCCAAAGTCCAAACTTTTTTATTTTAACTTGATATAATAGGACCAGGTTAAGGTCCGTTTAAAGTTTTATTCGTTGTTGCCATCTGTATTCTTTGAGAAAAATTACTACCACTCCTGTAAACATTCTTATAGACACAAAAGGAAGAAAGAGAAAATATCTACAAACTATGGGAAATTTCGCTTTTAAATAATTCTCACTAGAACAAGAGTCATTATTGGAAAATTTGGTTTCTGTTCCAGTGGCATCTAAAAATTTGGGATTTTTCTCTTACTTTCAGTCCTGGTTAAAATAGTCATTATAACATATAGTAATAGTAAATCTTCCAAATGCAGAAAATAATACATTTTGTTTACAGGAGCTTCCATATCTACAACTAAATTAGGGAAGTAAACAACAACTAGAACTTGTCCTTCTCTTCTCTAAACAAACAAACACTTTAGAAACAAGGCCTGGTGTAATGTTGTGTAACCTGTGCTGTTTGCTGGGTTTATTCTTGTGTATTTATTCATTTGGAAGGTCGCCTTTGTTTGGATTAGAAGCACTTTAATTTTGACTGTTGACAAGAAAGAGACCCAAAATTTGCCACTTGTTCTGAAAGCAAATTTTTGTCTTCTTTTAAAGTCCCTGACCTCAATTTATTTAATTGTCTAAGAGTGCTTGGATATTGGATGGAAGAGAATCAGTTTTTATGTTCCTACTTTCAGACTGCACTTAGTAATGAAAAGGTTAATGTGATTGTTGTGTATAATATTATTAGTATTATAATATGCTATGTATTATTATTTCAAGAACTTGAAAAATGAGTCCCTTTGTATCATTATGAGTTTTGGCAGTTCCTTTAAATAATATATATTGTTTTTTGATCACACTATTAAAGTGGAAGTAAAAAAAAAAAAACTCACCTTCACCTTTGCAGATCATTTGATCCTTCCAGAGGTTTCCTAAATTCGGTCCCATGTCGTTGAGGAAGCGCCGTGCTTCACCAAGTTTTTTGCCCTGCTTTCACCTTCTGCCTTCATCACCTGATCTTGCACAGCACAAGCTCAAGATTGAGTGATGTAGATAGGAAAAAAAGAGTGCCAATCTTACTGCGTGTGCGTGAGATCAGCATTTTTTTCCCACCGTTACAGAAAAAGCTCCTTCTGCACATGCCCGAGATTGGGCATGGGCAGAAGGAGACGTCAGAAGCCTCCTGGGATCCATGATGTATGTATCATGGGAGGCTATTCTGGTTTTCAGCTCTGGCCGTACATCCCCGAGCAGGGTCAGGACCTCACTGGGGTGACGCACCGGCCAGAGTGGGCGGGATGTGACAACCGGCTCCCCGAGCATGCATGGTCCGGCAAATTCAGTGGTCTGCCGGCCGGAAAAGGTTGGCGACCATTGGTATATACTTTTGGATTTAGAGCTCTATTTTTAACACTGGGAATCTGACATTATCTCAACCATTCCCTGGTGGGAATCAATTTCTGCCCTTAAATCACATGGACCTAGAATATTCCCACCAGGAATATGCCTGATTCCCTATAAAAATATAATATAAATAAATATGTTGGGATAAAAGTGTTGTGATAATTATGTTATACAAACCAAAGCACAAGTATGTTTAAGCTACTAAAGCTTAATAAGTAGGTAAAAAACATACTCTGTAGACTGGCCCTATCACATACATAAGACCAGGTACTACCTGTTCCTTTGGGACAATGGCAGTGCAATATTTGCAAAGCCATTTTCTCCTTTTGTTCATCTGTGACAAGGTTGCATCAAGCTGATTAGCTCTTGTGTCTCCGCTGGCTTTGACACAAATGAATAGACATTATGTTTGTACACAAAACCTATTCTAGTGCTCACCTGTTGAATGAGAACATCAGTGTGTAACCAGATGTCCTCACTTAACCTTCACTTAACAGTTTTACTCTATGGTTGTTATATTCTAGAATAATATTAATAAAAATGTAATTCAATTTAGGATAAGTGTAAGGGAAGGTTGAACATGGTAAAATTTCCATACATTTCTACTTTCAACACCCCGCCTATATACTAAAGCAAGCGTGTGTGGATTGCAATGTAAGAATGACTGAAGAGAACCTAAAATATTTTGGCATGCATAGTTCACATGCAGTAGGGTTGAAAATTGTATATCTATCATAATGTATTTTTTTAATCTGCTGCCTAAAAAAATAAATGTACCAATGGTGCTGGTTTGATTGGTTTATTACTGTAAAAGCCACCCCAGATGTATGTATCAGTATGGTGAGTAAGACTACAAGAGAGGGCATAGCTGTCTATATTTTTGAAGGTTCAGATGTAAAGAAAATGGTGATTCCCACAACCACAGGGATTAAGCTGGCACCAACGATGGCAACAGAATGAATATTAAAGTTGGCCAGCAGACAGGACCTTCTGGATCATTTTTAATGAAAAATGCTCAGATTTGTCAGGAATGTCCTTTAAAAGCTCATAAAATAACATATCTTGGGGTAACAAAAGAAAGTACGCATTCACTTTTTTGTTCAATTTTAACTCATTCTTTCTTAGCCTGCATAGATTTGTTTATTTCCTTTTTTCTAACAGCAATTTAAGTAAAAGTGAAGACCAGATATCCAAAATCTGGCAACATTTTTAGAAAATAAAGGAAGTCCAGATTTTCCTTGTAATCTGTTTTTGATTAGAAGCTCATCAATTTGTGCTATAGTGATTAGCTGACAGAGTCTTTACAACTTAGTGCAAGAGACATTGACAGCTCTACTGCTGCATAGGAAAGAGCAAGCTTACAGTGTAACTCCCAGCATGCTCATCAGAACTCATTAGCATTTTAAACTTTCATCGACTTGTAAAAGTTCCAAAATCAGCTGTGATCTAAACTCTAATTAGGTCCATTTACATGCACTGAGTTATCGGAAAAGTGTTTTTCACTTTAGCCAATTGACCTTTTGGATAATGTTCCTCTTATACATAAATCATGCAGAGATAAATATTTATTTGGATGGTCTTTTGCCAAAAACAGATTCTGCATGTGATAGCCAGACTGAACTGATACACAGCAGAGCAGAGGTAAATGAGATGTTGGCACAGGAATATGGTAATACTTTATACCTCACATTTTCCAGAAATGATACACTAACATAGTAAAGTCCACCCTTTTATTCCCATGAAGGTCTACAAAACATTCCTGTGTACTTTTCTAAAGGCTTACAAGTGTTAGAAATAGCATACTATTCCAAGTGCAACTGGGGAGCCAAAAGCAAATCTTTCCCACTTCATTAACCGAAAACAGGAGAAAGGTTAGAGCTTTAATGGGTTGCTGCTCAGCAGGATTGCCATTAGAATTTTCTGGCCCCATACTAGGTACATTTCCTGGACCACCCTACCCCATGTCAAAAAGTCCCAGTGTTGAAAAAGTCAAGCTCTTTTGATTGGAGCATGGTGCAGATGTACGTTTTGTACCCTTTATCCCCCCTGATGGCTGCCAAGCTACTCATACTAATGTAGATTGGCAGTAGCCTTTTTGGATGGAAAGCAACAAGTAAAAGCCCCAGGTCAATAGCTGTACAGGAATTTATATATACAGGCATTTGAAGTGTACCTAGTATGGGACCTAGAAATATATATATATATATATATATATATATATATATACATATATATACATATATATGTAATATATACTATGTATATTATGTATTATATATATTATGTATATATATATATATATGAAATATATATATATGTACTTTAGTATATATGTACTAAACGTGTTTAAAATGACATCCATTGAATCTGTGGAGATGTTTTGATTTATTACAGTGATTTATTACATATATATATATATTATGTATATTACACTGGTATATTCACTGCCTATTATCCTGGATAATTGTTTTTCTACACTGAGAAATTTGCAACATGTATACTGAATTAGTACATTAGATAATAATTCTGTATGTAATCTGGACTTGTATGGTAATTACAAGTCAGGTTGATGGTGACCAGATTTTTATTAGAAACTAACTGGTGTTATGTTTCTTTGCATATACATTTAATAATTTTTCATTTCTTTCACATTTTCCTAATGAAATACAAAGATTGTATGTTCTTCTAAGTCATGATGACCTAGTAGAAGATGAAGATAAAAAGGTAGAGTTTCTATGTCTGTCTATTTCCTATTAAAATGTTGCTTAATATTTTTTTCTTGAAATAGAGATACTATGACTGAATTATTAAATCTCTCCAAGGCTGGAAAGGATTCACTTTCATCAGTGCAGTTGGGTGATCCCGCAAACCTGGAATGGATTTGTCATTTGCTATTTGTTAGCAAATGTTTTCAATCCTTGACCAGATGCATTCTTTGTTGGATCAGCCAGCTTTACTGATGAAAGTATATCCTCTCCAGCCTTTGAGAGCTGCAATAAATAAGGCCGTATGAATCTGCTTGCTTTATCCCACTGTACCAGTTTGGTAGTCCAACTGTCCAAACATAACAATCATTTTTCAAAACAGATTAATTTACCGGCATGTTTGCATTTACATTACCTTGATTTCTTTGAGCTGTTCTATGCAAGAGTTTGTAATTACACAATGGCTCATTGATTAGGAATTGTTGGGATGAACTGTCTCAGATGATCAGTATTACCCTGATCAGATTCTTCCTTTCTATCCATGATATACAATAGAAACATGACATAGAAATGTGATTGGCTGCTAGTTTATTTAACAGACTTTTAGAAAAGATCAAGGTATAGGAAAGCGAACCAATGTAGTAAGTCAAAATACAAATCATGTCCCATCCTCTAACAATAACACAACTGTCCTAGTACCAAACTACACCGTAGAAGCCTCTAATATCCTGACCAAAGCAGCGTTTCTACTATTTTCAATTAACATTGATAAAGGGTCATTTCACAGAGACTTGTTCTTCCACTTATCCGTCTAATCTTTGGAGAGCAGAATTTAGATCTTCAGAGATAGTATCAGATAACTAATTCCACTCAGAAGTCAGAAATGGAGGATTAAATAAAGCTGTTCAAACATCCTTCCCAGCCTCTCCAAAGTCGGTGGCCTGTTCAACTTATTCTATGATTGTATTGTTTCTCTTCAGGCAAGCAGAGTGACATAGCGTATTGTTGGGATCTTTGGATTATTGACCCAAAGGCTCTCGTTTTTATTTTGTCAGTAGGTGGTCTGAAGGATGTTCTTCTTACCTTGTAAAGAAAAGTTATAAGGTTACGGTATAGTCTTGTAGAGGTGAATTTAAATTACACACCTGATGCCTCTGGAAATGTGTGACAAAATGCTCTGATTTGAAGAGGGCAACATTTAACATTTGTAAAGCAGAAAAAAACCCTTCACAATATTCTGTACAAAATTATAATTTAGTAACAGAAAGCCTAAATAGGAGAACTTAGACCATGCTGCAATGACATCACAAAATCACTTCCCGGCTCACAAACCAGGATGTGTGCTGCAGTTTCTTTACAGAGTCCTTTTATTGTACAAGTAACATCTCCAGGTGATCCATTCAGTGTAACAAATCCTTACTTTTTTAGTTCAAATCTACGTTAGAGAAGCCCAATTTGAGCTTAAGATAACTGCACATTGAATAAGGTAGTTGTGGAATCATAGGGCCTGATATATTAAAGCTCTCCAAGACTGGATAGGATACACTTTCATCAGTAAAGCTAGGTGATCCAGCAAACCTGGATTAGATCTGGTCCTAGATTCAAAACATTTTCTAGCAAATAGCAAAACACATTGAAGAAATCCATTCCAGTTTTGCTGGATCACCCAGCTTCACTGGGTATCCTCTCCAGCCTGGGAAAAGCAAAAAATATAGAGATCAAGGAATCTAGTGTAAATTCTTATATGAATTATACACAGAAAATTACATTTTGAGAGATCTCATTACACCCACAAAAAGTAGGTGTGTATATCCCTCAGATATTGTTAAAGGTTTATCAATATTGAGTGTTAGGTATATTTTTTTTTTTACTATCAGTAGTATGTATTAAGATCAAGTTTTTCTGAACATTTGATACTTATTTAGTAGAGATGCTAAAAATGCAACAATGATGACCAGATTGGGAATTTCAAAATAGTTTTAATTTGTTTTAGCTGCTGGATGATGACATCTATAGCTGTTTGCTGGCAACCTATCATATATGTCAATAAAAGGTATAGTAGGAATCAGCCTCTCAGAGATCCTGGCAGGAATGGGGACTATGTATCCTCCTCAGCTCCTCTTACCTTGAATATTTTACCAGCAATCAGCTTTCTTTAGAGGTCTCCTGGTTCTTCTTGGTCCTGATGTTTCTACTTTCTAGTCTATACCATGTGACTCCTTGCAAACAGTCTGCTTGCCTCAAGGTACATTGGCTGTAACGGTCCCATTGGAGGAATAATAGTACCTACCTGCTAGGTGAACTGCCAGTCATTTGATCTTCCCTATATAGGGAAGTGTTAGGCAGGATATTGCTTGAACAAAGACATTATTTTTTTGTCTTCTATTCAGACTCCAGTGTGTGTTTCCCAAGTTCCTAATCCTAGCAGTATTAACAATTCTTCTTTACTTAGCTTTCCAAATTGTTACTGTAGCTTTCATGCATGGTTTCCAAAACTAGCTTATCCTGACCATTCCTGATTACTGCCTGTCCTTGGCCTGTTTAACTGCACTTCTACCTACAATCTTTATCACATATTTGTTCAGCTATTGTCAGTTTCTGCATGTTCAGGGACTGCAGCCTGGGTACCTTCCAAAACCCTGTTACTCTTGCAGAGTGTGCTGGTGAAAGCAGAGATTGGTGTATTAAACTATGCACCTCATTTACACTCCAGCCAAGGATCCACCACCCCAACAGTGAGTACCATGACAGCCAATTTGGCTGCTGGATAATGACAGCTGTTATTGCCTGACAGCCTGCAATACCTCTCAATAACAGGTATAGTATTGTGGAGTGGAATTGGAATTGGAATCAACTCAGATCTGAACTATCTGACTACCACTATGTTTAAGAAAATGAATATGTAGTAAATGTAGTGGTAGCTTTCCTCAATGAGTTGGTCATTTAAGATACCCTTAATTGGGTGGTTGCCAACCCCAAGATAAGTCTAAGAAAAAGAGAAAGAAACAGAGGGGTTATTATGGCAAAAAATGGGTATTGTATTAATATTTAAATCTCACAATACAATACATTTCATATATTAAAAACACATCAAACTCATATAGTTGGAAAATAACAAAGCATCAATTGTTTGTTGGCCAAAGTAATTGGCACTAGAGAGTTAATAGCTAGCAATGGGTGGTTTGCCCAAAGAAAAGTTATTAAATTACAGTATCCGTGAGTTGGAGCTCGCCAGCTTGAGACAGCAGATACCCAATGCGTTTCACCTGACACAGGCTTCCTCGGGGGTGGTCTCACCTACTGTTAGGTAATGCTCTGCATCCTACTGATATATATGTAGATGGGTCAGTTTTCACCCAGTCACCCAGTATAAGAATGAAGTGTTTGCCCAAATGATTGATGCCTTGTTCAGATAGTGTAAGATGATCCAACGAGAAGGTGAGGAGGAGGGGGGAGAGGGCTGCAGCCTGTCCAGATAGTATGTAATGACGGATGCAATGCGCATACTGTCATTTATGAACTTTTCATAAATTGGGGGCAAACCACGCATTGATAGCTATTTACTATCTAGTGCCAAGTACTTGGCCAACAAACAATTGATGCTTTGTTATTTTCCTACTATATGAGTTCGATGTGTTTATAATATATGAAATGTATTGTATTGTGAGATCTGTATATTAATACAATACCTATTTTTGCCGTAAACACCCCTCTTTTTCTTTCTGTTTTTCTACCACTATGTTTAGGTATACACCGAACCTTTTATCCTTGATTAAAACTGTCCTGATGTTGGCCTATTTTAAAAACTGTATCCTTATTTAGGTACTAGAGCTGCATCCTTTTTTTGTCTCTAGTAAATTTGGGCCTAGTCTAAAATTGTTTTTCTGTTGGCCTGTTTTATCCACTGTGTCATCATCAGTCTCTCAATTCATAAAGAAAGGTCCCAAAACAAAATTATATTTTTATGTATCCTCTTAGTTTATAGAGTAAATAGAAAATACACATCAATATAGGCAGTTACTAGTTTTTCCTTTTGTTGGTAGCAATGCTCTGTAGGCTAATCTTAATCCTTCAGTATTGTCATGTTATTATATATGCTCAGGTTTTCTCATCCATACTTCTTTTCCTCATCCTCCCCATACTTATGTCACTGGCAAGAACACCTAGCAGGCAGAGTGCAGCTTAGTGATTGATAGCAGATCTTCCAAGTAGACAATTGTGATAAAAGGCCAGAACAATGCAACGCTGTCCTTTACCCAGGTCACAGGCGGGAACTCCCACTGGGACAGGTGCAGCTCAGAGACTGACAGTGGTACCTCCAGGTAGTGACTGTGAAAATATGAAATGAAACTCAGCACATGAATTTCTCTAATCTCCAACAAAATATTGTTTGTTTCTCCCAGGGAACAGAGGTCATGTGATGTTCTGCATCTGAGAATATCCCACATACTAGGGCAATACCATGCAGAAAAGAAAGTCAAATGAAAAAAAAATATTTCCTCCATGGGAAGAGGGTTGAGTCTCGTTGTTGAATTATGGCTATTTTAAGGGCTAATTGGCAAATATCTGTCTAAAGAAAGTCATTGGAAGTTGGATAATACCTTTGCAGACAAATATCTGACCGCATAGAATTATGTGGGATTTGCCTCAAGAATTTTGAACAAGATTCGCTGAACCTTTGGCAAACCCAATCTGAACAGAAAGTGTATGCAAAGGCAATTTTGGAATAAGTAGGAAAGGGTTACATTTCATTTTAAGTTTTTTGCTATATAGTGCGCTGGTAACAGTTCCGCTTTCGTCTATCTTAACGAGAAGATCCAAGTTATTTTGCTGTCTATTTCCCCCACTGGTGACCCCACTTGTAAGTCTTGGTGAAAATCATAACTAAGTGTCACAGATCCCCGCAGGACCAGGGGATATGTGTCCTTGTCTGTGTCATCTACCTTACACTCCTCTGCAGCCAGCAGCAGCTCTGTTCAGGAATCCTATCTGCTGGTTACTTCCAGGTCTGAGCTGCCCCTTTACCCCAGAGGACCAGAATATTCCCCAAAAACGCTCCATCTGTCGATGCAGTGTGAACACCTCCTGCTGCCTCTGCTCCAGCACTCCCTCTGGTGGCGGGTTCTGTTACCTGCTGGTCACATGATCTCCATTTGCCACATGACCTCCCCTATAAAAGGTGACTGGCAACAGGATGTTGCCTGAACAAGGAGTTCCCCTAGGCTCTGCTTTCAGGTTCCTATCTGTATTCCCTGACCCTGATTCTGATTTTGGTATACCAACCCCAAATGGCTACTCCTGATTTCCCCCTGCCCTGACTTTTTGCTCTATCTGACTACTCTTGTCACCTGCCCTAACCTTTGTCTTGTCTGACAGTGCATCTGCCTTGCACTTATGTACTACCCATTGGTCCTACCCATTCAGCAGTTACCAGCCCCTGCATGTACAGGGGCTGCAACCAGGGAAACACCTTCACTGTCCATCATTTCTTGCAGGGTGCACTGGCGAAGCCAGAGGATGGCATCTTAGACGTCTGTGCCAAATAGGCTGGTGACATTTATCCACACTCTCAGTGGGGTTGCCAGCGTTTACAGCTTCCTCACGCCAGAAACCACAGCCTCTTGGGGAGATGATACATGTAGCATCTCCCTGCAGTAGCCCCATAGAGAATGAATATAGGCCTCAGTGAGCTTACTGCCGCCAGCTGCCACATGTGCAGAAGCTGGTTCTTTTTGAACCAGCACTGCCGTATGAGTGCCAATGTGCCAGCCAAGGGAAGTTACACCAAATCTTGCGACTGGGAGTCAGGCGTCAACCTGCCAGACAGTAGGTGAGGGGAAAGTCAACACTTTGTAATCAGAGAAATATGTGAGGGGAAATCTTCCAATAAGGACACTTGTTCTGAAGACCATAACGTCTCATTTTATCTTGGCAATAAAGTGTTATTGATTTTTTGATATTATTTCACCAGCTATTTAATAAATATTAAACAACATGGACAAGTATAAATGCATTCAATCAGCAGTCTTTTTTGCCCTAACTAAATTCAGTTCCTAGATTGACAGCACATAAAAATAATTTTCTTAAAAAGCACAGAATATCAATGTATTTTAATAAAATAATTATATTATTTTATGACATGCAAATCTATGTACTTCCCAGCAGGTTCAGCGTAGGTTTTTATTCTACCTGTACTTCCAGAATGCGTATCTCAAGGTGGTCAACCTAATCATATTAGTCATTGCATATTCCTTGACTTGAAAACACATGTCTATAAATAGTTTTGCATCTTATTGCTCTCTAGAAATAAGAAAACCAAATTCTTAAGTGAAGGTACCCTTCAGTCTCCGAGACCTCATTCAGTACTGAGAAACCTCATTTGTAATTCGGTGATTTCTGATCTACTCACTTCCATAACTCAGCTGTTACTGCTGTGCTGCCTTTAATTTCTTGGAGGAAGTTCTAAATGTGAATCTTTGTGAACCTCAGACACTTTCAAATCGCTCCTTGTTCTTTTCTTTAAAGCTCAACAACAAACACAACCCCATATGCTTATATTAGCTAATCTAGTATTAAACATATTGCCTGAGCAAAATGTTGGCACCTATTAATAAATGTTTTCATTTTTTATTCTTTTTTTTTAGCCTTACTTTAAATTCTTCCTTTGACTACATAAGCAACAGCTGCCTAGTTTCCTCTTCAGAGCTGGATCTAATACCGCTACAAAAATCTAGGTCAAAACACTTGGAATGCATGAATATCAAACAGAGTTTTCAAAACAGCAAATGAATACATCTTTAACTGGTGACATTTTCCTGTAGCATATGGTTGGAAACTCAGGGGACTGCATGCTTTTTGATGAATATGTTCCGTCAAAAACTAAGGAATGGCAGTGGGCATATGTCACCTTCTGTTTTGCTTTATGAAATGATAATGGAAACTCATAGAAGGATACCATTATCAGAAGACTTTTTTTCTACCTTTTGTCCAATCGCAGAGTAGCGCCGTGTCTCAGGGTTGGGTATCCAAACTCTTTTCTTTGTGATTCTGTAGGAAAGATAACAGTCAAAAAGGTACCTAAAAGAAGACCCTGATATCGGGTGGGCAATAGAAGTCACAGAAAAAAAAAACATTTAAACAAGGCTACATTCTAAATTAATATCTTCCTTGTAAACATCCTTTCTTCCTGCTTCTTTCTTTGCTTCATTTCCTTTTTTTTCATCCTCTTCTATATTTCTTTCCCTAGCTCTGCTCCAGTTCCCTCTTCTTCCACATCTGTTGGATAACTTACTATAGTATACCAGTAAAATATAAGCCACGTCCTTTAACTTTTGAAAGTCCGTTGCTGTACCTTTACTCAAAAATAAATAAATGACAGGAGGTGTTCTACAGTATTATTAGTAGCGTGTGTAAATATGACAAATAGAAAACACAACTGATACCCATCTGACTTTTGATATGAATGATGGGATGACATTTATGGATTTCCGAGCAATAAAGAGAAATTGTCAGCTGAACAACAATTTTGCACATATGATCTTTACTGATGTTGTTTTTGTGTTTATTCTCTTATGCTATCTGGTTGGCACCAGCTTTAATGCTTTTGGAGTTAGAATTTATTTTTTTTATTTTCACAGCATTTATAATTAGTTATGGTAACTTTTTGTGTAATGACTAGTAGATCAAAGAGCTGAAGGAAACTCTTTAACACTTGTACTGCATTCTTCTATGCAAAAAATATGACTGTCATGTTTTAGGGCAGGAAATGGCTTGTTATAAATGAAAATAAAAAAATATGTAAGACTGGGGCTCAGATTTAAATGTGTTGTTTATTTGACACTACAATGGAAAAAAGGACCTTTCTAAGGTCTAAAATTTCTTGCAGAAGTTAAAAGCAGAAAAATCTGGAAAATTGTTTGCCATGTAAGTACCCTTTGGTAGAGTAGTTTCCAAGTTTCATGGCTTTTAATTTAAATCATGTTCATCAACAATGCTCACCCATTAAAAAATCATTCACACAACAGGCTAGTTTTAAGTCCTACATAGGTTTCAACTACTTTATTAAGAAACAATTCTCGTGCAGATCAAATGGAAGCCAGACACTAGCAACTAGTGTTGGCTGAATATCTCACTATTCGTTTCGACAGCTATTCGATCGAATAGGGCGATATTGTTCGGGTGATCGAACGTCGAATTCGGACACCATTAAAGTAAGTAAGGCAGAAATTCGACCACGGCCACTTTCATTAGGAAGATCCCCGGCACTAGAGGTTAAATGGGACAAGTCTCCATGGCCGCATTCTTTGAGAAGAATCCCAGCACTAGAGGGTAATTAAGCTCTAGTGCTGTGGATCGTACACTGTTCTCAATAAATGCGGCCATGGCTGCATTCATTTAGAAGGTTCCCGGCACTAGAGATTAAATAAGGAAAAGTCTCCCCATTCATTCACCTCTAGTGCTCTGTGATTGGCTGGGGAAAGGAAAATTTTGATGAGACTTGAGCTGCCATCAGGGTTAACCGTTCCTCAGCCAATCACAGAGCACTAGAGGTGATGAATGGGGAGACTTTTCCTCATTTAATCTCTAGTGCCCAGGGATCCCACACTGACAGGAAGATTCCCATGGCAGTGCAGCCGTGGGAATCATTATGTCATTGTGAGATAACCTGTAAAAAAATAAAAAAGTTAGTTACACAAATCACACACATTCAATAAATTACTTTAACATTAAAGGCTCTTTTTTTAACACATTGTTTACACACGAATTTGCACCTTCGAATCCTGTGTTTTTCAGGTTGGGTACATTGAATATAAGGACAACCCGAATTCAAAGACCAACACTACTAGCAACCTCTCGAGGAACCCTGCATGAGATACACTGACCCAGAGACAGTCTTTTTGTTATTATTTATTTTTAATTTTTTAAAATTTGGAACATGGCTTTTCTATACTTATTAGTACTAGAAATGTGTTCTGGTGGGTGCCAGTGTAAAGAGAGTTCACTAAGAACATACACCGATTGATACACTATGATATACTACATGTAAGTAAAGTGAAGTACTTGGAATATAGAGGACCCCTTGTTTATTTTGTCCTCATTGATCATATACATTTTTTTTTCTCACATGAAATTGTGTTCAAAATTACTTGAACCACATGTATATTTCTCTTTAAATAAAAGTCCTTTTAAAATACAAACTTAGAGTTATAATGTTTGGTACTGTCCATAGTGCTGATTCTGTGTTAAACCCTGTGACTTGCAATTTGATATATATATATATATATATATATATATATATATATATATATATATATATATTTATATATTTTTTTTTTTTAACTTGAAGAAAAAACCCACTTAAGTCCATGCTGCCAGTATGGAACCCTTACCATTTTACATTGTCATCAACAATGCAGTGGCTTTGTCCCAAATTACCACTGAAGTTAATGGACACTTGGCTTTTCTGCATCCATGATGTTCTAAAAAATTGCTTTCTCTTTTTGGTGTTTTTTATATATCTTGATTCCAGGGAATACCCCCTAACATTACCATATTCCAGAAAATATTTGAAAGTTATTGAAAATGCAAAATCTGCTCTTTTGTCTTGTCGCTGGCTAAGAACTGAGGGGGATTCTATAACAAGAACCGGATAACAAACCATATCAGATATTATACAGCTATGATGAGTGACTTAATTACGCCATTCATGTATCCTATTCTGGACAGAACGTTGGGTACAAAAGGTTTTTGGGATCGGAAGCCCACTGTTGTCTTGGCAAGGGATACCATCACATGTGGCTATTATAATTTAGTAGCTGTTGGACCTTTTCAGAAAATATTTTATAATACAATTCGTCCTCCCATATTATTAGCTGTTTGGTACAAATAAAAAGTTAAAGTGATCTTAACACCCATTGTTGGCTTTTGATCTGGTCAATAAGTTTCCTGAGTCAGGTGTCAAAGTGACAAGGCAAGAATCTGGGGAGTAAGGGACACGTGAAACATTTTTTGTCATATTTTAAATAAGAAAAAGTATTACAAGTGATATCCATGATGCTATGACTTGAAAGGCCATTTCTAGAAGTGCCATGGCAACTTGATGAATTAGTCCCATTGTGTATTTCCGGTATAATCAGGATTGGTCAGGCGCACATGCTAAAGCTTTACTGCCAGTACACTTGTTACTTTTGATGCCTGTATTCCCCAAGTATCACATGCAGACACAGAATTGAATGAAATAAATTTACTGCAGAATTATTATCACTAGGAAAGATGAAGATAAAAGGTAACTAACAGTTGGGGATAAAAAAAAAATGGAAATATAAAGGGGCTAATTCATCTGAAGACTAGCAGTGGGGTACACTTACACAATACTAGTTTGTGTACTCCAAAAATATTTCTAGCCTATATTCTATACCACATTGTATCAGTCACAGTCTATACTCCTATATATATACTTATAATCTTTATCTATCACAGGCTAATGCTCTTTCGTGAATCTTCCCAAAGCCTAAACTAAACTTATCCCACTAGGGCTTCAATGAATGGTTCCTAAATAATATGCCAGGGGTTGTTTCCTTTTCTTGTCATTATTTTCTGGTTTGTTTCATTTATTTTTATGTTGAGAATGGTTGTTAAAAATTATATAGATCTTAGGTATTAAATACTTCATTACTCCATTTTTCATTCTTCTTTATAAAACGTACTTCAATCTACTTAACATGCTAATGTACTGTGAGCTAAAGGGGTTCCCCAAGACCTTAACATTATTTTAAACTGGTGAATATCCCTCCGTTCCTCTGAAAACTAAGCCCAGTGTATCCCACATTAGGAGATTCCTTCTCTTTGGTATGGACTGAACCGCAAGCAAGGCCATCTTATTTCTTCTTCCAGACTCTTCTCACGTTGTCACGCAAGTAGAGACAGGACCACTGGGGAGTCCTATGGCTTGCATGGAGGTGTTGTGAGCTCTGAGAAGGGCCAAGGTGCAGAGTCTAAGCAGCAATCAGGATTTCTCCAGAGCCTCTGATGGTGAGGATCCTGCACCGCTAGTTACTGCCAGGTTGCGGTCCTTGGGCACACCAAGGTGGGCAAAGAATGGTACTAAATCACAAAGCAGAGGGATAGTCGAGGAAAGCCTGGGTTGAGGCAGGCGGCAAGCAAGAGAGGTCAGGTCACACGCCAGGGATGCCAGGGATCCAGGAGACAGACACCAGTAACACAGGGGCCACTGGGGGCACAGGGAACACAGGAGACACTGGAAGCAACAGGAGGCACAGGTGATGCAGGGATATCCACAGACAGACAGGAACACTGGAAACGCACAGGGAAGTTGGCTGGAAACCAACAGACTGGACAATGAGGGGTAACACAGAAGCTGGACACACTGGATTAAGCAACAGGTGCACAAGAACTAGCTCAGCAGAACTAAGGGCTCGACACTAGTGGGGAGTTGTTGCATGAACACTTAGTGCTGTGTGTGAACTAGCTAAATAGGGCCAGGGCTGGTTAAAAGGCTTTTTGCTGATTGGCCAGTGGATTGGACAAAATTGATAAAGCTTGGAAACAGAGGCATGCCCAGGATAAGAACTGCCTGCATGCACAGGAGAGAGGCATCTGAGCTTTAGAAGGGAATAGGTAAGTGTGACACACGTCACCTGATCCTGCACTGAACAGGCTCGTGTTCGGATGATGTGATTTCCTAAAAATGTAAAAAAAATGTTGCACATGCTTGAGATTAAGCACTTTTTTTAACATTCTCGGAAAGCCCCTATGACGCTTGCCCGATCTTGGACATGTGCTGATAGAGCAGCCCATGTTCTCCTGGGATATGTGATGTAAGTATTCCAGGATGCTGTGGGTCTTGATGCAGCGTTTAAAAAAAAAAAACACACTTTTACATTATATAAAACTGTTAGCCACCCTTTTTCTCTGACATAAAGGGATTGACGGATGACCTAAACTGAAACACTGAAGTAATTTTTCAGCTCTAGCAGCATTGAGTCACTCTTCCCATCCAATCATTGTCCATAAGTCCTTATGGCCACTGTAGACATGATATTATGATACTACTCCAGTCAATAATCCTCTTAGATGACCACATTACAAAACATGCTTGGAGACTTGTGATGCGCTCTTCCTAAAATAGCACAGCGTGGTAATGTCATCTTGCTAACTCTGTGACACCTCTCTCCTAGCTTTGACTGAAAGAGTGCAGTCCTGATTATTAAATATATTATTCATGTACTGCAAAAGCAAATTGCATTTAAAAAACGCAAAGCTGTAATATCTGAGCAAAAGTTGTTTGAGTGCAGCAGTGAAGATCAGAAAGGAAAAGTTAAGATATTAATTACGCGTTCACTGTCAATGTAGTGGAAAATGTAATTTATACTCTAGCTTGCTTGCAAAAATGCATGCTTAATTTAAGAACTAAGATTATTCAAATAACATTCAGAATTTGATTATTCTTTTAATTGAAATGTTGCTCCTACGGATTCCACTGCTTTTATGAATTACATAGCACAAACCCAGGATTACTTAGTATTTAGAAAAAGAGAAATATCAGTGGTAAAAATTTATCCTAAAATTGCTTAAATAAACTGAGTGTGACACAAAGACTGACTCTATTGTAGGAATAATATTGTTATTTTTATAATTAATGTCTGATTTTGGCCAAATGCAATAATGTGTCTAGTGTTGCTTGGGGTGTCACAGGATTTTAACTAAATTAGAAAACAAAAACATAAAAATGACGAAATTACCTGGTGCATACAAACAAATACTTTAAATTGTAAAATGGTAGTTACCAGGATTGGGTTAATAGTAAGAACAAAGTACTGACATAGAATCTTACAAAATTACAATTGCAACGTTGCAGAAAAAACACTATATACTGACACAGGTATGGATGTGGCAACTTTAAAGGCCCTCAGATGTTTTTTATGATGGTCAAGCAAAGGGTATCTTGATGGAATGGGTTCAACGGGAAGTATACTAGAACCAGGCACCATTTATAGCAGGGGATACTTTGGGTTCCCATTCTTCTTTGTCATTGCATCATAGCTTGAATAAATGGTTACCTATCTAGTAGTAGTTATTCACATCAGCTGGACTTGTTCTTTGTAATGTTAAAGACATTTCACAGCCTTCGAAGCTGCTGTTTTCCAATTCAGAACTAAAGAAGCAGCTTGGAAGGCTTTAAGTGACTTCAACATTACTAAGAATAAGTCTGGATGATGCAGGTAAGTACAACTAGATATACAATTACTTGGATAAATGAGAACCTCCACACACATCATGGTTCCCTGTTAGTGTTCACTTGTGATGATTCATAGCATTTCCCTTTTCAGTAGGTAGAAATAAGAATGTTGCATTGGGCCACCATCTTAAATGGACTGCTAGATGTCCAGTTGAGTTCCATCTCCCAAGCAGCTCTCTTTGCAATCTTTGTAGAAGAACTACCCTTAATATAGGTTTTTATTCTACCTTGTTGGTTATTTCAGCCTTGACTTTTAAGCATGAACCTCCCTTCTGATCATTGTCTCCACCACCATTGTCTTTAATTCCTCAAGCCATGTCTACATTCTCTAGTATGATTTGGGTTGCGCTGTAAACCATTTATCCTGACCGAAATCCTGAAGTCCCCTCAGCAAATTTAGTAAGAAACAGCATACAGTGACCAAGAAATGGCAATGAGAGGTAGTATATGTAATAATAGTTGCAGGGAACCAAAATGACCGTTGGGGCCCCAGTTATAAAGCAGTGCTATGACCTTGGGAAAAAAAGCCCCTGGTATAGCAGAGAACATTGCTTCCACCTTCCAGTCACAATGTGGCAAGCTCACTCACTGTACTCTATCTTTGGAGGAGCAGCATTGTCACCCTAGGATTAGAAGTTTGTTAGGACTACATAACACCTCCCCTCCCTCCATACAATATGTTAAGATGATCTGGTTACAAATGTAACTAATAAGAGTGCAGCAGAGGCAGAGGAAACAGAATGTTATTTGCATCAACAGGTAGTTTTTGCTGTGGAACAGACAAATGTGGCATATTTAACCAACCAAAAAGAAACAAAAATAAAATGTTCATCATTATGGTTTACTTACATTTTAGGTGCAGCAGTCTGAGTATCTCTTTCTTGGTCCCTGATTTATGAAAGCTCTCCAAGGCTGGAGAACATACACTTTCAGAAGTGAAGCTGGGTGATCCAGCAAACCTGGAATGGATCTGGTCCAGGATTTAAAACATTTGCTAGCAAATTATTTTTAAAAATCCATTCCATGTTTTCTGGATCACCCAGCTTTACTTTTGAAAGTGTATTCTCTCCACTATTGCAGAGCTTTCATAAATCAGGCCCTCTATCTCTAAGCATCCAAAATAAATGCAACATGCATTAAATGCATTTTTGTTTCACTGTCATACCTTCAGATATTGAATTCAGAAGAAGGTATTCATGCTTTTAATTTAGTTTTAGCATTTAATGTATCAATCTACGTATTCATAATGAGATGCTTTAATACAAAAAATATTATTAAGGAGCACATTTTTTGCAAAATTTTGGGTGACTGGACAATACCAATGAGGCTGACTCCAAATTTCCAAGGCTCGCTGACACAGTAATTGGTATCGTCTTGCAGACCTATAAGAAATCTCTTTGACACATTGAGTGAAATGCAACACTATTTTAATAACGGTTTTTGAAAGAAATCAGAAAAGTTAATCATGTGTAGACTGAGGGTTAAGAAGCAATGTAACAGATTATTAACTTGAATATAAATATGTGATATAAGCATATGCAGGCAGTCATTAGCATGAATTCAAGCTAGAAAAGAGCATTGTAGCATACAGCTGAATGGATTTATAGAGAAGGGGTGGCACCACAAAATCACTGGTCACAGAATTGCCTGCCCAGGACAGGGAGATTGATTTTTATGTAGAACATTTCTTGTATTCAGTTCACTGTTTATCCTCAAGAGCATTGATCTGTTAGTATCATTACCTGGATGGTGTGTGAAATGTGTCACTGAAAGATGTTTGCTTTTTTAATACTTGCTGCAAATTGGTATACAGTTCTGTGGTTTACATGTGCTTATTTTTTTTTTTGCTTGAGTAATCTGGAAAAGATGTCTTTCCAAAATAGGAGAGATGGGAATATCCTTCTGTGCATCTACAGAGTGCATTGCTTGCCAAGTGGAGTAGTCACTGGCCATTAGAACCTGTCAGGCTTATGTTTCTGTATTCTTGTAGCAATGTGCTTTTAATGGATGGAATGAATGTTACATTTTATGTATTCACTGGTCTCTGGGGTGTCTGGGAGTGAATAGGGTTTTTTATATCTTACAAATTCACAATGAATATTTCCGATTTGTTACCAATTGAGGAGAGGTTTTAGAAGAATAGCTGATTTGCTAGACAATAGAATAATAAAACACATTTTGAATAATCAAGTATGAGCAGGGTATATAACTTTTATTCAACTGTAGATCCACGGAACCTCCAATTGCCTCAAGGAATAAGGAAGGATTTTTTTTCCCCGTTAGAGCAAATTGTACCAGGGTTTTTTTTTTTTTTTTTGCCTTCTCTGGACCAACTATGTCCATAGGGTTTAATATCTGGGATATATGTTTTCTTTACCCTAGTGATTCAACTTGATGGACTTATGTCTTTTTTCAACCTGATTTATTATACAAAACAAAATTAGTGTTATGTTTGGCTGTTCAAATCAACATTCATCTGTCTGAAAATTCAGACAGATGATTGGGACAGGCAATGTCCGTTTTGAAATAAAGTAAACTTACCTGGCTAATTGCAACTTTTTTTTATGTACACCCATCTGTCTTCAATATGTCTCAGGCACTGACCTCTTCAGGATTAGGATCTTGATCCCCCAAGTTGTAATGATACGAGGGGGTGCTGAGAAGTTCCTGGCTTTCCCCCCTTCCAGGTGAAATAGAAAAATGAGCATGGGGTCTAATACTAGTCTAAAATCTTAGTATGTAACTGTCTTTGAGATTCTTAAAACTGTTTTTTTCTTTTAGTGGGAAGCTGTGATGGCAGAGGCACAAGCAAGTTTCACTTAGTTGGAGTTACGGGTCATCATGAAGTTTTTGTTTCTCCCTGGAAAGTCAGCAAAGGACATTCACACTGAGGTGTCACAAACACTGGGGGAGAAATTTCCTTCCTACAGCACTGTCAAAACCTGGATATCTCGTTTCAAGACTGGGCATTTCACAGTTGAAGATGAGCCCCAATGTGGGTGCCCCCCAACCTCAACTGACCTGGCAAACTGCGATGCTGTCCATGAGCTGATTATTGAGGACCAGCAAATGATCCTGAAACCAGTGAACAGTCAAAGGAATGGCGCCACAGCAGGTCCCCACGGCTGAAGAAGTTCCACACCCAGAAATTGGCCAAAAAAGTCATGCCGTCCGTTTTCTGGGACAAAGACGGTATTCTGTTGGTGGACTACCTACCTCAGGGCTTTAGTATCACAGGAGAGTATTATGCTAACCTCCTGGACCAACTGAAGGAGACAATTAAGATGAAACGCCGTGAACTGACCAAAGAGAACCTTTTTTGCAGAACAATGCACCTGCACACACGTCCAACGTTGTGGCTGCCAAAGTGAACACCCAGGGTTTCCAATTGGTCCACCATCCCCCCTACTCACCTGACCTGGCCCCTTCGGACCATTACCTGTTCCCGAATTTGAAGAAACACATGAAGGGGCAAAGGACATTTCTGACGTCAAAGATGCTGCTGAAAGCTGGTTTGCGGCCCAGCCAAAGGACTTTTATTTGAACGGTCTAGAAAACTATGCTGTACCAAGTGCATCAGTCTCAGGGGTGAATATGTTGAATAAATGTGTTATTTCCTAACTCTGGCTCTCTTCTTTCTGGGCAACTCTCTGTACAAGTTCAATCATTCCTGGCATACCCGGCATCATACACAGAGCTGCACATGCATTAAAACTTTAAGCTGGTCATGTCAGTATAAGACCAGGCCCAATTTTCAAAATCCTCCAGAGTTACTGCCACATAAAACTTGTAATCAATCAGGTTTTAGA
>NC_092859.1:142394496-142410545 GCF_032062135.1 Pyxicephalus adspersus | reverse complement strand
CTCTGACAGGATGATCATCAAAATAATGGGATTTCCAGGGATAATAATGGGAATAATGGGATCAGTTTTTTTATCAATATGGTCATCAAATAAAGACCAAGAAATGTATGTTGGATTTCTCATTCTTCAGCCTAGGCTCACAGGAGAATTCTGGAACATCATTACAAGACTGTATTTTCAGTATTTAGGATTTGTCCCAACCAGGAAAAAAGAGGGTGACTGAAAAATACCTAAATATAAAAAAAGTTTTTGAATATTTCTTGAAGTATTGGATCCCAATGGAGCCAGCATTCAAGCTTAGAGTTGAACTTTAAAATTGTGAAATAGGAACTAGAGCATAACTATCTCTGAAAATTGCATGCCTAAGTTATTTTAATATCCTCCTATTTTGAATCTGATAATAAAAAACAAAGCTAATATGTACAAAATTATCCCTTTACCATATAAAAGTGGAAAGCCTAAAAATTAGTAATAATTCTCATATAGCCACAAATCTACTATGGATGTTGATTTTGAAGGATCGCTTCATCCATTACAGCTGAGAATTTATTTGATACTTCAAGAGTGATTTGTGTGCATGACAGATGTTAATAATACAGATTATTCAATGTATTATTGTCCATTGTCATGTAATTAACTTTTCCTTATTGAAGTTTGTGAACTAATTGTCTGTACCTCTGATACTTGAATCTTGCCCATCTAGACTTGATGTGAACATGCAAAAGCCTAGTTGGGCAGGACAAGAGTCCCATCCACTAAGCCACCATGCCACCCATTGATGTTGAGAGACTTGTTGCTCACACCAGGCCCATATGAACTTAGATATATATCTTCTTCTATAGCTTTGACATTAAAAGGAAAATGCTAAATCCATGTGAATCAAATGTTTAAGGATGTTCCAGGATTGGGGAAATAATTCATCACCACGGACTTTGGCATGAAATTCTCTCTGAAAATTTGTATTATTATTTAATTCCAAATCAATTTGGCATTGGGAATGAGAGCTGCTGGAATAGATTATTTTTCCTTTCATTTCCCTACGGGCAGCAGGTATTTGTTTGTTTCTTTTTCTGCCTATTCATTTTTCCTCTCTGGCACAAAGAGAACACTATTGGCTTATGAGAAAGGAACCCAGCTGCCAGCAGAAGATACAGAATCTTTTTGTCATAATTTTCTGATTTAAAGCTACAGAATTACTTTGAAATTGCTAACCTTAAAATGAAAAGAGTCAACCTAATTGATGGGAGCCCAAAGTGTTACTATCTCCAAAGAGGTAATGCTTTTGTCTATTTCCTTAGGATGGGGTCAGAGTATTTTTTTTCTGGAGCACATTTTGTATCATTAGTGGCAGACTAACTTGTTTGATGCCAGCCTTCATGTCAGACTTTGTATGGATGCCCAATAATAGTTGCTGGAAATAATTGTTTCAATTAGAAGAGAAGAGATGTTTAATGGGGGGGATATGATCACCCTATATATAAATACATAAACGGTCCATACAGGGAACTCCAAATATTAACTGTAAGGTCATTACAAAGGACAAGGGGCGCTCTTTAGGTCTGGTGGAAAAGAAGTTTAATCTCCGGATAAGGAAGAGATTGTTCACTGTAAGGTCTGTGAAAATGTTGAATTGGCTCCCTCAGGAAGTAGATTCAGCATGTTATATAGATTGCTTTAGGAAAAAGCTGGACACATTTCTAGAAGCTCGAATTTAACTGGGTATTAAAGTTTTAGGGTACAGAGAACAGAGAATGTTGATCCAGGTAACATCCTATTGCCTCACGGGATCAGGAATGATTTTTTCCTCCTGTTAAAGCAAATTGAACCAGGGTTTGTTTTTTTGCCTTCCTCTGGATGAACTATGTCTATAGGGATTTTATCTGGGGTGTTTATTGACTAACTTATGTCTTTTTTCAACCTAACTAACTAACTAACTATGTAACTATGTAATTCGGAATGTAATTGGTGGTAGCCCCAAAATGTTATCTCCAAGGGGTAACAGTTTTGGACATTTCCTTATGATGGTGTCAGAGAACTGACCGAGAATTACCGAGTACATTGGTCACCATTAGCCTGCTCATCCTCCACCTCCCCATTCTATAAAACAGAGTTTGTAAAGCACTCATTTGTTCATATGCCACTGGAAATGATCAAGAAGGATTGTTTCAAGCTATAAGAAAATGTATGTGTGTTTATAGTATCTGTAAAACAATATTAAAACTATAGTCCATGAAACTATATGTGGTACAGCTCAGTAAACTTTAAGGATCCTTCAAAACTTTAGCCTGCCCTAAAGAAATAAAACCTTCAAACTCAACCTGTAAATCTATCACCGAGCATACACTCAACTTCTAACCTTAACGTAAATATAAAGCAAAACACTTTTCAGATTTAGATGAAGTGGTGAGAACCACTGTCAGGTTTTTAATTCTGTGTGGTCAGTGTATCTGTCCCTAATAGAGAGATTCACTCTCTTTAATTGTCCTGATCACCAATATGTATCTTGGGAAATCCAGGTTAAGGGAAGTTTTGCTTAGGTCAGCAATGGCAGCCCACTGATCTTCATTAGGCTATGCACACATGTGCGATAATTGTTGTTGGAAAGGATCTTTCACAACAACTAATGACTGCACGATGCATGAACAAGTGCTATACATACAGCACCATTATGCTCTATGGAGAGAGGAGGGGGAGAAAGACAGAGTGGCACCCTGCTGCTCTTTCTCTCCCTTCACTTATTATTACATACTAACTGTGCCTCAAAGGGGCTCACAATCTAATGTCCCCACCATCATCATATGTCTTTATTACAGTCTAAGGTCAATTTTGGCAGGGAAGCCAAATAACTTAACTGCATGTTTTTGGAATGTGGGAGGATACCAGATTCCCTGAAGGTAACCCAAGCAAACACAGGGAGAACCTGCAAACTTTATGCAGATAGCGTCCTGGCCGGGATTCAAACCTGGGTCCTAGTGATGCAAATGCCGGAGTGCTACCTCTGAGCCACCGTGCCACTTTCGTTATGATTGTTCATCGTCCATTTCCATGAATTTGCCGGTGGACGGTGTTTTAGACGATGGACCTAAGATTCTCATGCGATATCGGCCCTGAGCCGATACCTAGTCTTACAGTTAACTTTTATACCAATCCAATTGTGTTAATACCATTTTTGCCAAAAGCCCTTTAAACAGTATGCAGATCAGGTGTTCTGAATTTGAATCAATGCATCAGTTACGGCCTGACAAGCAGCTACCAATTTCAAAAGGTGGTCAGCAACTAGAGCTGTCATATTTCTACAGGACCCATTTAAAATAGCCCATCTATGGGGTGTCTGGGAAGTTGGGTTGTCAGCTGGCATCTCTTGTCCTTTCAGCTGTACCTCCTAAATGTGGTTTCAACCATCTTTGGGTGTTCCCAAACCCAATGTGCATATTGCAAAATAAAATATAAACCCAGCAGTGGGTGATTATTACATTTATATAGTGCCAACTTATTATGCAGTACTTTACAAAGTTCATAGTCATGTCTCTAGCTGTCCCTCAGAGGGATGCACATCTATCGTCTCTACCATAGTCATATGTCATTAACACAGAGTAGGGTGAATTTGGGGGGGAAGCCAATATTCCAATTGCATGTTTTTGGAATGTGGGAGGAAACCCATGCAAAACTATACAAATTCCATGCAGATAGCATTCTGCCTGAGACTTGAACCTAGCATGCAGCACTGTAAAGGTCAGCATGCTAACCTCTGAACCACTGTGCCACTGATTGGGACAATCTTGAAAAAACTGCAGTAAGTATATGATGCTAGGATCTCTTGCACCTCTGTGAGATATAGGCAACTATTAGTTGATTAAACACCATAGCATCTATTAAAAGCTAAAACAGCAAATAAGGGTGGCAAACCTCTCTAAATTTAAATACTCAAATTAACCCCACTGATAACCAGATTGGTTTGTTAGGTATGTTAGTTATTGGAACAAATAAAAAAAATTAAAAAAAATATTAAAGATATATATATTTAAATGAAATTGAATCTGTGGAAATTCTCCTACACTAGATTTCAATATGCCCTGTGCATCAAAGCCATCAATGGGTTAAGATAGATCAGTAGCGTATGTTTCATGACCCCAGAATGCTTTATAAAATGTACTCATTACCATCCGAGCAAGCGAATGAGTAGCTGTGTGCTGCAGCTTAAGCGCTGATGGGATTGTGTGTAAGCCCTAACGTGGCCGAGGTATTTAAATTTTGATTTTTGTAATGGGTTTTGACATGTTTCATTTCCTCTGAGGGAGCACTGGAGACCTCTGAAAGTAAATGTTGCTAAAAAGTCATCAAGCCAGAATATTAAAATGCCATCAAATGAAAATTTCACTAATGCGATCGGCCAGGGCATCAGGTACCAGAGCGAAAAAGAGGAGAGGCAAAGGTCCCGATTCTTATAGTGAAACATTATTTGTTCCTCTTCGCTGACTGTTTCTCCAAATAAATTATTTAGCATCTTATTTCTTTTTCTCGTGGGCCTTTTAAAGTCCAATGCCGCTGTGATTTTTTTTTTTTGCAGGAATACTCTGCATTGGCTCCTATACCAGTTACTTTATTCTGCTATATGCTCTTCTGCATCATGCCAAACCCCATCCATATTAATATCATTCTGCTGATGAAGTTAATTACTAACCAGTGGGAATGCGTAATGTGAATGCCTAATTCTTGAATAAGCAATCCATAGCAAATAAGGCAGATGCAAGCTAGCCTATGGATTTGTATAAGATTAACTTGTGCAGTGTAATGTTTAAACTCTTCTGCCATGAAAAAAAAAAAGACTTTATTGTATTTCTATGAGGACCTGTCATTATTTGCACAAATTGGATGGTGAGAAATAGGGATTTGTGTGGGAATGCATTTATGCCTACAGTTATACAAATGTATGCATATGCAAACAATTTTAAAACAATTTTAAATGCTAAACAAAGACATTTTGAAACATTAACATTTAGCCCCATTCTAAATTAAAGGAAAACAAAAGAAACACCTTTTTAATGAGCTTTTAGTGGCAGTCATGTGGAACCTTTTTTTTCTCTACATTGGACCCAGACTGCAGAAGAGACGCGACTTATACTTACTGTACTAAGACAATTGTACTTCTATGTCTAACATAGTTAGTAATAAAGACACAACACAGCACATAACATGGGGGGAAACCATTGAGATAACTTTCATATCTTCAGAATAATTTCTAGCTCACAATAAATTAGTCTGATGGTCATTATGAAGAATGGCTAATACATTGCTGACCGTTTGGAAGAATGTCACCTTTACAGATAGCCAAATAGATCATTGGTGTCACTTAGTCTGACCTGAGAGCCACAAATTGCTAATTGTGCAAAGAACACCTAGCAACCTCTGGAGAAACCCTGGTTAAGAAACGCTAAACTCAGGGTTGTTTCCCATGGGGATTGGCAAGATTGTAGGTATTTTATGACTATCCACCACTTAGAGAGAGAAAAGTTTTCTTCTTGATAAGGGACTACAGAGAGTGGTAACAATTGCTTTATATTAGGAAAACAAAAATATATTAGAAATCAACTACATTGTCTTGATTAATAGGTTCCATGTTCTAGCCACACCCTATTGAAGTCTATGGGAAATAAATCTTCCACTTAAACAATCAAATGTATTTTTTTTTTCAGAGGCCTACTGGGATATCAATGTTTCCTGGAAATTTGATCTCCTGGGTCCAATACAGATCTCATTGGTTCCTTCTTTTAAACTCGATTTACTATATGATAGTAGTGGAATGGAGGTCAGCAGAAGGAACCGGTCAGAGTTGTGGGAGGCAAAGGATATCAACACTCCTAGAAGTGTCTGTTGGACTGTTGTTCCAGTGGACTTTTGTGGGCAATTTCTACCAATAGGAGCTGTGTTTTTTGCTGTGGGCACATCAAAAGTGAAGTTTTTTTCACAGAGACTTTATAAAACTGTGGTTTTCATTTCTCATTGTTGAATTCAATATAGTGAAATTCTCATAAACTTTTCTATGCTTTTATTACATTTCCTATGATAGCTGCCACTAACATTTTGGGGTTAAGTACTCATCTTCTCTGAACCCCAGACAAAGGTAACTCCAACAATGGCTTAGACATTGAATAATTTTTTTCATAGGAAGACACCAATACATTTTTTATAATACTGATTCAAATCTGAGTATGAACCTAATACATTAGCATTTCTGAGCAAAAATTCTACATTTCTTTTCTGCTTTTTTTAGATGCATACCAGAGGTGGTTATATAGCTGTGTTTTTAGGGTTCAGCCCCTTTGTTGTATAATTTTAAAATTGTTCAGCATTCTCCACTACACATAATATTTTTATGACATTTTACCTTGTGTGCATTTTCCTATTTTTGTTTTCTGTATTTTTATGAAAGAAATGATTTTTGTTTGGATGATTAGGGACACATTTTTACTTGTATTGTTTGCAACGGATTTAGCTATATCAGATATTAGAAACAAGATAAGAAAAAATCTACAAAACTCTTTCTGGAGTTCTTAAAAGTAATCTCCTTATTTTCATCCTTAGCATCAGAGCGGAAACTGTTCTTGCCAAGCACCAGATATATACAGTTAATAAAGAATGCTTTTAATGTAGACATTGGAGAACATACACACTTTGTTATATACGAGCTGGAACTTTATGGTTTATAATAGTAATAAACTCAGGACAAATGTAATACCCGGCTGGAAATTGTCCTATACTTTGGTCATTATTAGTTTATTATAAATTCAATAGTAGCAGTCATTTCGTATCCACAAGTCATAACTACACATATAAGCCTCCTGCTGTCAGTGTCTCTTTTCATGGCTCTTATTGGACTATTGATGGATCTATAAGAATTGATGGTCTATGCCTTTACTTTACTCAAGCTAGATCTGGAAGCAGATAATAAGGGTAGAGATTTGTGTGTTACAATGACTGCTGCTAAACTAGAAGGAGAAATGTTTTTCTAATATCTAGGAGTAATATTCAGTTTAATAGAATTGCTATGTGTGTAATTATAAATTTATTATGCAAACAATACATCTAAAGACCAGTTATCACTGCTTTTTATACAAGAAAAATGACAATAGATTGCAGAAGGATCTGCAATAACAATCACTGCTATTCCAAGGCTTTGACCTTTTTCAAGGCAGTTGCCTTTTTCACCTTCCAGGGACAATTAGAAGCATTATTGTGTGTGTGTTGTATTGTAAGTTTATAGTAATTATTGACAAAGAGGAGATATTGCAAGGTCCTAGTTCACATTTTGCATTAGGACCATATAAATGGAAGTTATGTTTCTGTTGCACAGTTTATCAATTACAATTAAATATGTTCTTTTTATAAGCAAACACTGTTTGAAACACAATAGGTTACATACTTTATTTGCAGGGTAAGATGTCAAGAACTTTTATTATAAACGCCACTACCAACCAAAAAGGAGAAGGAATAAAAGCTGAAATGAAAAGAAAAGGAGAATAATAAGCAAATCAAGAGAAACAATTCCAAAACAGAAATGTTTTTAACAATAACCCAATAATCAAATGACACTCATGTCAAGAAAACATTAAAGAGACTATAAGAATGCAAAAGTCTGCGGAAACTTTAGGTTCTGCTCACATTGCCAGAGTGTCATACCATGCATACTGGCAAAGCTTCTGCATGTCTTGATAGTGTTGAAGTTTTCTGGGTTCTTCCGGTCTCCTTCACATTTCTATTGGTCATTGGGGTAGCCCATCATATTTGTGGGTCAATTGGAATATGTGTGTGTTTGTATAGAAGAATGATGGTCTGTCTCCTGCACATTGCTATTGGTCAGTGAGGCAGTCCATAATATTTATGGGTCAATAGAAATATGTGAATGTTTGTATAGGGGAATGACAGGATAGTTGGACAAGAAAAGGAATCCCTTCCACACACGCGCCACAATTTGGGTACTCTTCTTCCAGTATTATTATTATTATTATTATTAAAATTATTATTTAAAGCTGTCAAATGAATAATTAAGGGACAATGATGCCAAGTGTCAGAGCAGTAAATCAGTGGTCCAAAGAAATAACATGATATCACATTGGATAATTCATGGAAAAGCTTTCCCTATACTCTTTCCCAGGTTTGCAGCCAGCATGTCTTTGGGACTGACCAAGGGTAAGGATCCTGAAAGAACTCCCTACAGGAGTAGGTAACCCTTTCTATGTTAGACCCAACACTGACACTCACAGCTTCCTGTTTTACATAGGACTCAGCAAGGCTAATTGTGGCATGCCATGTACTATACGCCATGTACACATTGGTTTGAGAAATCCAATGTTTGAATTGTTTTACCTGTCTTCGGCATCTGTGGCAGTGGCATCCTAGGCCCGTTGCTTTTCCCAAGGTACCACCCATATCTGCTCTATATTGATGGACTTCCCATATTAATTATAGGACACATAGTCCAGGATTGTTCCAGAATCACTGAGCAATTTGACAATAACATCATTTGAAAAGCTGGTGAATAGGCTTGGCCAGAGTTTAATGCATAGAGACCAAAGTTCATAATAAATTACAAACTAAAGAAATTCACAAACACATTTATGTATCCAAAATATACATGTATAATGTAAGATAATATATTATTTTGATTCTGGCTGTTACAATAAGGTAAAAATTGCCCGAACACATGGTTGGTCATAAAAAAATCAAAGCATGAAGAATAAGTGTGTTCCAGTTAAGATCACAATATTTAGAAGAGCATATGTTTTAACTATGTACACCCACGCTTCTGTATCCAGATGTACTTGACCCAAATGACTCATACTTGTACAAAACCCACTACTGTAAGTCTTCTATTGTGTGTTTAGATTGTCAGCTCTTCCCGTCCTTCCTTTTCTTTCTCTACCTCCCACCTATTCTCCATAGACTCCTATGACCTTTATCTTCTCAGAAGTACAGACACATTTTACATGAAAATCATGGGAGCTAATAAAAGCACACACACAAATATTAGTTTAGTACTATATACAACCTGTTGCTACATTGTAATCCTGCACTGAGGTTCTAAAAGAATCCTCAGACTGTGGAAATATCAATGACTCACAATGAGTGGGAGATAAGGTTCATATATCATGTCTTTAGGGATACAGTGCTTACTTTATTAGGTAGGCTCAGCACACAGTCTGTAAAAGCTTATATTACTACACAGAGATTGCTTGTCATATGGACTGGTAAAGTAACACACTATTGAAATATCATAGGAATTGAACAATATATTTATAGTGGTTACCAACCCATGAAACTTAATCTGCTCAGGATGTAGCACAAACTCCTGGATCCTCTAAAACGAAAGTGAACCCACCGATTTTACTGCTACCCGAAGCTTTCCATGGGCCAAGGGTTCTATCCTCATGACATGCAGTTAACAGCAATGAATTAGGCTTCCCCTAATGTCTCTAGACAAGAATAATAGAAAAACAGTGCTTCATTCAGTGTTCATAGTTTGTTTAAGATGAGTTAAATTTCCTCCATTAGCATAAGCAACTCCAGAATGAGATTGGCCTCCTTGTTGGCCCTGAGGCTTACTCTCATATTGATGATATAGTAGAGGTTTACAGAGTAGCTTTTGCTCTGTTTGAAAAGTTTGTGAACACCTGACCTTCACTTTCCAAAAACCTGGGCTCCAGTATGGAGATGACCTCTCACATTGGCCCTGATTTATTAAAGCTCTTCCTGGCAGGGGAGAATACACTTTCATCAATGAAGCTGGATTATCCAGCAAATCTGGAATGGATTTATTTAAAGTCATTTGCTGCTAGTTAGAAATGGACCAGATCCATACCAAGTTTGTTGGATCACCCAGATTCACTGATGAAAGTGTATCATCTCCAGCCTTAAAGAGCTTGAATAAAACAGGCTCATTGTGTCTACAACAACCTTTACCCTCCTGGGAAAATTTTGGAATATCTGGGGTTATTTGTGCCCATTAAGGCATATTAGAGTTTGTGGGGTCATGAACTAATGCTGCTCAAAAAGTCCTGGCTTTCAATCTGTGTTCCAATTCATCTCAAAGATGAAGGCCACTCAAGTTCCTCCATACCAGACTAATTAAATAATTTCTTCCAGGACCGGTTATTGGGCACTGGTACGCAGTCATGCTAGAACAGAAAAAGGCCTTTCCCAAACCTTTGCCACAAGTTTGAAAGTACACAAGTATCTAAAGTTTCTTTTTATACTGTAGCAATAACGCTTTTCTTCTCCAGAAACACCAACCAGTTGCAATAGTCTGAAGGGCTTCTCTCATACTTTTCGTCATAAAATAAGTAGACCTAAAGGACAGGTGTCTACACACTTTTGCCACTATTGAAAGTGCAATATGGGCTTGCCGTGTAATAGTCTTCACCAACTTAACCTATTTGGGCACCCATCCTTTCTATTGATTAGCAATAAAACGTTTACATGCTACAGGTTCAAGGTGGTCAGCAATGTATTGCATCTGTGATGGTTGTACTTTGACAATGTCGGGTTGCCCACAATCAGATTGGCAAACCCCTGTAATCTGAATGACAGGCAGCCTATTGCTTGCTCAGTGCCCACATTCTAGAAAATTCTTATCAAGCAGCTGATTTCTGAATGGCTAAAAATTGATGGCTAGCAGCCAGTTTTCTCATTGCACTATTTTATAGTGTCTTGTATACCTGTTGGAATCTCGCAAACCAATTTAGCAGGCTAAATTCAGTAAACAGAGTTATTTGTTTCAATCAGCTTCCTGTGCCATCTCAACCTTACTATTACATATTTATAAGTGAATTAAGGATTATGTTTGTTTCAGTGGATGATCAGGCACAAGTTACGTATAGTGTGGACCTATGGTCTAGGTATTGGCAAGGCCCTATGATAGTTTTAGGTCACCAATGAATGCAGTAACCCCACAAAGTAAGAACACAAATGATGACATATTAAACACAACAACATCCTGAAGCATTTCCTCTAGATTTAATGGTATCTGCTCAGATGCAATAAAAGGGACACAGTCCATTAGGCAAGAACAAAATTTCTCCCATAATTTTATCTTTGTTTAAATGAATATTTAATTAGAATAAATATGAAATTAATTTTTTTCCTGTGAATTTTTTTTGTAAAGAAGGGAGCACCCCGGCAAAAGCTCAGCTGGCTGTGCCATGTGTCTGTTTGACTATCAAGGACATACTTTTAATTAATGTTTTGTAGCAGGGGAGGCAGTTGCTGTTCATCTTTAAATAAATAAGTGTATATGAAATTCTGGATGTTAGAGACTGCAGATTGGTGCTAATTAAGTAAAGTATACCTTAAACTTCATGTTGCATTTTGCTCATTTCTCAATTACTAAATAATTAATTGTTTACAGTAGACTAGGAATGGATAAAACCCCAACCACTTGCCTGTGTATTGCTTGGGAGAGTTTCCTTTACTTTCTTGCCTGGAAACACCTGAAAGCACTGAAAATGCAGAATGTGCCTGAGCTTTGGCTCTACTATGTAGCTATGAATTTAAATAGCTTATGCCTTCAAAGCACACCTTTACTTTTTAGCAGACATCACACTGGGGTGATTGGCATGGTGGCTCTGCAGCACTAGATTCCAAGTTTGAATTTCAGCTAGCGCACTATTGGCATGGAGATTGTATGTCGCCCCTGTGTTTGAATTTGATTTCCTCTTATACTGGTAGTTTAATTGGCTTTATAACAGTGTTTCTTGACCATTTGTAACATAAGGGAATCCCCTGAAATAACTTTAAGGTTTTCAGGAAACCTATACTATAATTACTATATCCCCAGCTCACAGTACATTAGTGTGGTAGTAAGTAGAAAGAATCCCTCTTATATTGCTGGCCAATAAGAAGAATGTATTAAAATGTCCTGACAGTCACAAACTTCTCATTGCTCAAGGAACCCCTAGTAAACCCTGGAGAAACATTGGCTAAGAAACACTGTCTTTGACTATATAAAAGACATGCAAGATTTTTACCTGCTCTGAGCTACCTGCTCTCAACCTGTGCAGTAAGCCCACCTTGGCTTATACAACTGTAATTCTATATCAAATGGTGGGACGTAGTAAGGTTTAGGATACAGAAGAAGATAGGTAGGCAAGTTTTAAAGATGGGGTTTGAGTGTTCTTTTAAATGAGCAAAAAGTAGGAGAAAGCCAAATAGGATGAGGAGGACCATTGCAGAGAGTTGGGGCAGCTCTAGAAAAGTCTTGGAGCCATGCATGTAAAGAGGTTATGAGAGAGGAAGTTTGTTAGGGCTGTGCCCCTTAGCAGGTGATGTGGGATGGTCTGGGGCACAGAGTCTAGGTGTCTCCCGGTCTTCACCAGTGCACCCCGCAAGGGATGATGGGCGGGTGACCCCAATGGCCACCAGACTATTTTGCTGCAGGGGGAAAACCAGGTCGTGGCCCCCAGGCTCTCCCCACCAGGGGCAAGTGGAACAGAGGGCTCTGGTGTAGTGACAGCGCAGATCAGGTACTCAGTTAGACGACAGCAGGAGGTACAGTCGAGACAGACTGATGGGCAGAGCAGGTGGCAGACAAGGCGAAGGTCAGGTACCAGGCCGAGGTGAGGGCAGGCGGCAGGCAAAGCAAGGTCAGGTAACAGGCCGAGGTCAGGGCAGGCGGCAGGCAAAGCAAGGTCAGGTAACAGGCCGAGGTCAAACACAGAGAATCCAAACAAACGACAAGCTGGCAGAGAGGCAGGAAGTGCACTGAGGATCCAGCAACTGGAGCCTAGAAGCAGGGAGGTATAAATACAGCTAGCAGCCAATACCAGGATAAGGTTGAAACCAGAAACTACTCTGCTCATTGGCTGCTTGCATTTCCTAAAATACTCTTTAGCTAAGCACAGCCTCAAAAAAAGTGCAGGGGATGCTAAAAACGTACATCTTTGCACAGCTAAAGGTAAGTTGAGGATGCTGCAGGCTGCTAGACAGATGATCTGTGGGCGGAATGGTAATAAAGTTATAAGTAGATTATTGGAGTAGCGAAGAAAGCAGCTAGGGGTAATTTTTTACCAGGTTAGAAAGATAAGTGGGATAAGAGCTGTGGAGGTATTGGAAGGCAAAGCAAAGGAACTTGAATTTGATTCCAAGGTGAAATGGAAGCCAATGAAAAGAGCTACAAAGAGAGGCAGCAGAAGAGGAGCGGTGGGAAGGATGGATAAGTCTGGCTGCAGAATTCACAAAGCATGGTATATGAAGGAATATTTTGATGTCTGTTTTTGGACTGATATTTGTTTAAAGGTTTGGAATGTGACAGGTTCACTTTAAATCTAATATATTTTATTTGAATATTTATAACCCTAAACTACAAAAAATGCTTAGGAGCCCCCATAGATTGTCATTTCATCATTATTTATGATGCACTTTTAAGGAGCTTATTAGCGTGTACTTACATAATGGTTATAATCTTTTCCTGATTTCTGGCAACCTCTGGCTGTGTTGTTATATGGAGGATCATTGACAGTGATGTCACAGGTCTGGTTGCTCCAGGCCTCTTACCATTTAAAAAGAGCACTTCTTGTAGTAAAGGAAACAAGGGGTCATGTGGCATTAGCACAGGAATAACTTAGCATTTGCACTGAGTCGCTGCTTTCCAGACTTAGCGCATATTGCAAGGCACAAGACAGCATCTCCTTTCAGGTTGATGAATGGTTTTTTCAAACGTTCTGTTCCCTAGTTATGAGAAGGGTGACCCGGTCAGGAGACGACTTTATGAAACCATAAAAAATGTATGTCACTTCGGACTCTCTAATGTCATGTAAAAAAAAAAAATGAAATAAATAAATAAAAATGCTGTGTGGAAATGGTGGTGTAATAACAAGTCTGTTTTTAAATCTGAAAATGCTTTTTCTTTCAAGATCTCGCTTCATAACCAGCCTTGGCTGTCTATGATGTCAACAAAACCAACTCTCTTTGAAAAGGTTTCTCTATTATTTTTTACAGAAATCCTGGGAACAATGAGACAATTCAGAATACTACAGGCTGTGTACTGAAAAGGATGCCGCTCTATATAGGCTAGTCAAGGTGGCTCTGACTTTTAAGCATGCAGAACAGCCAGATAGAAAGAAATTTACTATAAAGTGCAGTGCTTTGAATGGAAAAAAAAAGCTTTTATCTAATATTTTATAAGGCCTTTCTCCATGTCATAAAGAATCAAACACAGTGAGTATAGCCAGGTATACTTGCCCTGTGCCTTTAGTGGAATACTCTGGAGTTTACAGATAGTGCCATGTAGATTTTAACAAAGGCTGTCCTCTGTAGGTCCATAATTTTGCATTCATTGAATTTCCTCATTTCTTCTCGGCTTTGATATGCATATCTCAGAGCACTAATGCTTTTTACCCTGGGATGTAGCACATTTTCTGACTGATGTTAGAATGTTAATTTGCCAAAGGTTCGTGACCCACGGTGGAGAGGGGACAAGGTCTTCCTTGATTAAGGTTGCCATCAGTCATGGGTGAGTCATATAGCCATGGTTCTAGTATACCTTACATCAGGACATAGTTTAGGGACAACTGTATGTATTCCTATTTCTTTTCATTTTATTTGTATTAAGATAATAAAGGATTTAAGATTAAGATATAAAGAGGATCTAACATCCTCTTTTGTGCACTTAGGTACAGAAATTTTCAGTATTATTAAATTAATACTTGTTAGTAAAAAAACTTGTTAGTAAAAAAAAACACAATAAGCATATTTGGGACCATTGCAGACATGAAGACTCAACCGTGTTCCCAACCACTCCTAAGCGTGAATCGATGCCTGTTGGGAACAATTATGTGCATCCATTTGCATATTGCTGCAGTTGTGGTTGTAGTAGCAATGGGGTTGCAGCACAGTTTCTAGACCCAACAAGACGCTATGGCTGTGTGCTTGCTTTTTCTCTACTGGAGAAAAAAATAAATGCACCATCACTGCAAATGCAAGAACAACACAAGCAAACACGTTGACCTTTGGTGCAGTTTGCAGGTGCAACTTACTGTGCACCTGGGAGCAGCTAACTTTGTAATTTTCCAAAAAAAGTGCTAAAGGCCATATTGTATGTTTGTCATAAAAGTTAAAATAAACAATTCTGACAATTACATCATTCTAATAAGAAGAACTTGATGGTGACTTATTTGGCACATACGTTTTTGGTTGTTTATTATTGTAAAAAATGAAGGATATTAAGTAGTTCTATAATCACTTTACCCACAAACTCCTTCTGGAGTTAGAAGTCTGCTGAATTCTTCCTTCTTTACTTGGAATTCTTAATTACAAAACAAATACTGAATACTGGATACTGACAGATCCTCTGAGTATCATTCTTTACGGAACATGAATGATTAATGGAATTTTCCCAACACAGTTGAGGTTGTTTACTGACGGAATTAAGGCTGAAATTGGCATGGTTCTGTAGGGAGAAATTTTACTATAATGTCACCAGACCTGCCAAGTTCACAAGATGAATAATAGGTGCTATTAGCGGCGTGTAAAAGAAATTCCAGGTTTGTATGCCATGTTGATATACATTGAAAATATAGGAACTTTTTTTGCATAAAATGGATGTTCCGTGGATAGATTAATAATGACCTGATGTAAGTTGTTGTTTTGAATAATTACAAGTAAATTGGTTCATGAATATTCATAATAATGACCTGTGTCTTCTATTTCTTCAATTGCATGCCCATTAGGCCATACTGATGGTTTAAGACTACTGGGGGTAAAAAAAAAGGATCAGTCCTTACATTTTCTAATAGTAGAGAAAAGGTAACTACGAAATTTGGTATGAAAAGGGAAATGATCTTTTTGAAATGTTGCATTTCTTGTGCACCCTTACATGTATTTATATACTAGACAAGCCCAAAGACCTACAGGATCGGCCTTGCAATAAATGTTTTTAGCCCAGACTATCTCAGAGTCCCACCCTGGCCTGAAACATAATCAGTTCTCAGCATGTTTAAAAAGAAATTAGAGATTAGAGTGCATTCAGTGAGATATCAGAGGAAAGTGCCAAATGCCAT
>NC_092859.1:142356835-142391911 GCF_032062135.1 Pyxicephalus adspersus | reverse complement strand
TATATATATATATATATTAGTATATATATTTATTTATAAATATATATATATATATATATATATATATTCTACAACTTCGGTAGGTTGTAGGGGTATGTTGGAAAAGGGGGCTTACTATTACCAGGAAGCCCCCTTCAGATAACTACACCCCCACCCTGGGGATAAGTATAGATGTTAATAAATTCCCTTGTCCATTCCCAGAAAGGGTTTGCCAAATGCAATATATGTAAGAACTCCAGCTGTGATTTTAGATTTTACCAGTAAAGGTACTGCAGGTGTCATCAGAAATAACACATATGGTGATAATATAGCTTGTTTATTGGGCCTAATCTTGTTCTAGGAGTTATATTGTAACTGGGAATACAAAATTGCCACTACAAGATATTTTTACAAGGATTGTATAAGACTTACTTAGATGTCTGTTTTTTATTTTAGCTGGGCAATCCCTTTAAGCGTACATACCAGTATCATCAAATTTAGGAAAATATAATGTGACAAATCAGAGTACCCATATTAAACGACTTCAATATATAGTTAACTTTACCAATATCTAAAGTATTTTCTACAGATCTACAGGAATTGGTTAACATTACAAAAAAAATAAATAAATAAAAATGGTTCACTTGTTACTCATTTCCCAGCACATTCTGGTAAAAGGAACAAGTAGCATTACAGGAGCTATCAAATGTAAGTGTAATCCCTCAGTAGCTGCTTTGGTACATTTTTTGGTGATGTAATACACGGTATCAGCTGACCCTAACAATGCTCAGGCGCTGTTAACACTCTGCCTTGGGGAGGGTTATGAGTGGGTCTGACTACACAGAATCTTTCCCTGAGGTGTTCTGTTCAGAGACCTGCCAGAGACTCCGACTATAACTCCAATGCGCTTGTATTGCAGTAGTGCTGAAATATGTTTCTTTCCAAATCATTAAAGGCTGGAATTTCAGAGCCACGCTCCTGGGAGAAACACACTTTTCCTCACTCTTATTTGCGAAAGTCTCAGCGCACAAATATATATATACGCTCTTCTCCCCAAACTGCCTGCTTTTACAACATTATAAATATTTACTGTTTTACTGTGTGCTGTCCTTAACTTGTTTGTTCTACACAACAATTATCATTTTCTAGGAAGTAATTTTTTTGGTATTGTAATATAGAAAAGTTATTGGGAAGCCTTTACATTTTCAGGAGCTTGCCCAGAATTCTTTTAACTTAACCTTCTAGCTTTAAACAGAATAACACTTAAAATGTAAAAATTGCAAAAGAGATGTGCTGTGTATTTTCTGCAGTAACACAAACCTGCATGTCTATTTGTGGTCTTCTATAACCTTGTACATTCTTGGCATACCTTGGTGCTGGAATGAATGAATTTCCCTGATCATGAGTAGGCGTTATACCATTTTGGTTTGGCCAGTTAAGATAGCTGAAGATCCCACACCTACGAAAAAGACTGGGTGAGGATATCAGCAATTTGGAGAGACTGAGGAGAGGTGAGTTTTGTTTGCTTCAAACTTTGTGAACCAGAAGCAAATACTGAATTCCAGAAACACTTTAAGAAAATTACCTTTTCATATTACCTAGGTCAGTGTTTCTCAACCAGGGTTCCAATGAACCCTAAAGTTCAGCCCAAAAACTGCTGGGGGATGCAAGTAGCATATTTGTGATTTTCAGGACAGTTTACCAGGCATCAATGATCTTTTTTGTCTATCTGTAACAGTGACCACCACACTAATATACTGTGAGTTGTGAATATTTATAATTATAGTAGGGGTTTCCTGAAGACCTGAACAACATAGAGTTCCTCTATGTTTTAAAGGTCAAGAAACACTGCCATGGGCAAAATGTTTTTCCAAATATGTGTCAAAGTTTTTTCTGTCTCTGCCTTAGTAGACACCTTTCAATACCACTATGCAATGCTTTAGTAAATGTCAAATGCTCACACGCTCAATGCCAGCTAGGGGACAAGCTTAGCAGGGAGAGAATCAGACACAGGAAGGTGGTAGATTACTCACAAGGTGTGCAGACCTCAGAGAAATGTTGTGTCACATGGCCACCCCGTGCCTACTAACTTTAAAGTGTGTTGGCAGAAGGCACACTAGGGATGAGCGAGCAAAATTTTAAAATTCGAACTCACAGCAAATTGGGCCACTTCGAACATGTAAGCGAGAACAGCCTGTGTAAATTCTGGGGCCGTGGAGATTGAATTTTTTGGGACCTGCAAGAGCAATCAGGGAAGCGAAACTGTCAGCTTTCGGATTGCTCTTGCAGCCTTGTTATATGTGTTCTTGGATAGTGATTCACTTACCAAGAAAGCAGGAGTCCTGCGGCTGTGCTCATCATGAATGAATGCAGCCGTGGGAATCATCCTGTGTGCGATCCCTGGGCACTAAAGGGTTAAATGAGGGCAAGCCCTTATTTAACCTCTAGTGCCCGGGGAGGCAGGAGAAGTACCATGGCTACATTCATGAACGCAGCTATGGGAATCGTCCAAAGCTCGATCGCACGCAGGAGGATTCCTACAGCTGCATTTATGAATGCAGCCACGGTACTCCTCCTGTAATGATTTCCTCGATCTTCCGATTGGTCTGAGAAATCGGTTAGCCAAAATTTCGCAGACCCATTGGAAGTTTAAATACATTTTCGCAGGAATGTCAGAGGCATTCTCACTCATCCCTAAGGCACACTCCTGACACATCTCCAAATAGGCAAATCATGAAAAGTTAGTATGGAAATCTTGGTTTTAGATGAACAGTCTCTCCAAATACGGGCCAGGTGTTTCAGTTTATTTCTGGTAGTTGGATTAATAGCACAGAAGGAAGGAAAGGTGACCAATGGTGGAGGTTAAGTAAGCTTCTTCTTTGGCTTTTACGGTAAGGACAAAGGCAAGAATTATTTAATATAAAATGTGCACAATTGAATGGGAATGCAGAGAGCACAGGCCAGGTTATAAAACATTACTCATTTCTACCCTACAGATAAGATACAGAAACTTAATAAAATAATTGCACATTTGTTCCTGATTAGCTCTATGCCAGCAATAAATATAAAAAACACCTCAAAGTTTATATGTAGTGTCTGATATTTAACACAATTTATTTAAAAAAAATATCAAACAGATCTTTTTGTAGAATTATTACATATCTCTGGATGAAATATTTTGCAATCCTTGCCAGCAAATATAGTTTAACACGAATTTCACTTCTACAGGTTGCAAGGTTTTGGCCCCAGAGGTGCTATAATCAGAATAGCCGAGGAACCACAAAGAAACCTTGATTCATTAGGTGCCGACTCATGAGCCATGATCAAAATGCATTTGCTTCTCATGGTAGAGTGCAGGTCTTTTTGGCATATAATTCCCGTGAGTACATGTCAAAAGCAAGGCTGACTGAGAGGTGATCATAAAAATGAGAAAGCCCTTATTGCACCATTAAGTTAAAGTTTTATCTTCCATTGTCTCCAAGAGAAGTCATTATTACTAGAGTGGGCATTAGGTCACCGTGAGAACAGACGCTGGTTTTATCTGACACTGCAACATTGCAGAATTGACAGCTTTGGCCTACTGAACCCATGGTAGGGCTTTAAAATGTCTCAGCAATCAAGGATGAGTTTGAGCGTTGACGAAACGCTCATTTATTCATGTAGAAAATTAGGTCTTTCTCAAAGTTCACGTCTCTCGTCAAGCATGCAATGGATGAGCACTATGACTGCACCATAATGCCACATGAAACACAAACTCTTTAAAAGATCATTTCACTTTTTCCAATTATACTACTGTCCATGTTTGCTTTATAGTCTAAGTTTGGTATCGCTCATCTCTTTGAAAGTAAAATTCTATCTTTCAGAACTTTTTTAAGAATAAATACAGCAAAACACAATATAAATCTTGACAGTCTATTGTTTTTTCACTCTAGTTTTAATAATGATGATACGCCTCATAATCATTGTGTGTCTAAGCCCAAAGACTAAATAGCAGATTGAATATGCAACATCTGAATCATAGTAATTAAATTTGATGACCCAAATTGCTTGCTTCCGTTCATGATTTTAAATAAAATTATTTTTTTAGGTTCATATCTGGTAAAAGAAAAAATGTTATTTGACCCCGTTTAAAGGAGTTCTATATGGTTCCCAACTACCTACCTATAAGTTATATTATTATTATATAGTGGTTGTTAACCACTGTGTACATCAGTAACCGATGAGAGCCAATGTGTAAATTAGTTCCATTCACAATACCTTTATACCATCCTGTAAAATAAACATAACGGGCCTGATCTTAGTTGGCAAATGTTTTCAACCATGGAGCACATCTATTCCAGGATCTCCCATAGTAGTCTATCTTCTCCGGTCTTGGAGACATTTAATAAATCAGGCCCAATGTACTCCTTTCACTTGTGGCTTTGTCCCTCCCTGCACATATAAGCAAAAAATAGTAGAAAAATAAACACATTACAATATATAATTCTTTACACAGAATGAACACTTTGTAGGCAGTTCACTTCTCAACACTGTGTCTGTTTCATAACTTTTTATTACAATATCGTTTTACCATCATAGCTTCAATATAGTCTCGGTCCTAAGAGTTCATTTAGGTTTAAACAATGTAAATTTATGACAATGAGGTTAATTGGGAAAAACAGACACACTTTCATGTGCACAAAATTGTTGCCCATTATATGGACCTATAGTAGAAATGTAAAAATTTCTCTGGTCTAAACAGAGGTATGAATGAGTGCAAGATGAAATGGATCAAGTATATTACTTCATCCCTAAGAGCTCTATTTAAAAAAATCTGACAATCTCTACATTCTCCCTGGTGAGAATCTACCTGGTCCATGTGTTTCAATGGCAGTAATTGATTCCCACCACAGAATGTTTAAGGGAATTGAAGACTACCTGTTTTATTTATTTTCTGCATATTTTTTCAGTGGCTAAAAATCATTTTGGAAGCAAAATTAACTACTGCTATTTCCTTTACCCCTCTATTTTCTGTGCTAGACAAATTAAAGTCACCAAAACTGTTTCTATAACAGTTTTCAAACATTTGAAAAGGCCCAAAATGTTCCAGTGGTTGAAATGTGGTGCCCAGAAACTATAACCGCATAGCAAATCAACTATTTGTCTGCCTTAGGATGTCTTACATACATATACATACATAACTATACATCCGCCTCTAGGTCAGTAAAAGATAAATTGTTGAATTCTTGTTTTGATTTTTAAAACTTTCACAATGTATCCCAATAATGTTTGTTTTTTTTCTATGGTAATAAATAACTCAGTTTCTGAGATTCCAATTTACTTTTCTTAGGTATTATGTGGTCTGTCCCCCACTGTTACAAATGCAATCATTATTAAAATAATTCCAAATTTGGAGACTTCTAGAAAGTCAGAAGCAGCATTGCTATATGAGAAAGGCAGACGTATTCTTGTAAATAACCACAGCTGGACAGATATTAATTCTGGAACTTATTGAATGGATTTGGAAAAACAGGCTGACATGTTTAGTCTTTCTGTAAGGTTATATCCTGCCAAATTTAATTCTTACTGATCTATAGAAGAACCTCCAAAGCCTTGCCAAGGTTGTATGACTGTCTACACATGGATGCTTACAGTCAAACCTTCATTGCTTGAAAAGTAATAGAATTGAATTGCCATTACAGTTCACTGATCTTAAACATTTTTCTAAGACAAAATGAAATAAACTATGTTTATTTTTTAGGATTCCTACACCAGCACAAGAAGAAAAACCCAGCTGAATCGCCTGAGGGTATGAATTAAGACTTGGAAAAGGAAATGTGTTTGAAAACAGAAGGTGATTGAGCACAAATTGTACAATGATGGGCCAACGACAGACATGTTTTAGAACAGCTGAAAGATATGGAACAGCTAGGTGAAAGGTAAAGATCACCTCTTTACTCATCACTGAATACTGATTTCTTAGGCTGCTGCTAAAAAAACCCACAGAAAAATAGTATTTATATGTATATGATGGCCTCAAGGAAAAATGATTATCGTGTTTCTCGGCATTTCATTTGACATTATTGTGTTACATTATCTAGTTGATCTAGAATATCACAGGTATGTTGTTCCTGATTTATTTTTCCATAAGCATTCCTTTTATAATTGTTGATTGTTAAAATTGTTATTAAACCCTGAGTTACACAAAATAAATGCAATAATTTGCAATATATCATAGCTGGTTTCTTGTTGTATATTTGTATAGCAGAATAGGCTTTGTAAAGTTCCTGCTATATTACTTCTGTGTTCAGGGTGGCTGCATTGCCATGCAGTGTCCCTGTGGCACCCCAGCACAGCCGCCATGTTTTGTATGTGCTACATGGCTGTCATTGTGCTTACACTCAAGGAACACAGATGTGCTCCATCCAAACAACACTCCTACATATCTATGATCGACAGCAGCTATTGTTAATGGGATTTACCTAGCAAAAGCTGTGTAGAGTGCATGCTTCCTGACCAAAATTTGGCAATGTGCATCAGAGAAGAACACATGCTTTTAAATTGAAAAGTAGATATACAAAGGTTTAATTTACAGCTAGATACTTAGGGTTGCAAAAATGTAACAAGGGTTTTATACTCTTTTATAGTAAGCAAAGGGAAGATCTGATCTAACCCTGTCTCTATCTATTTTGTTATATACTAAGCTGCTAATTTAATATAATTAACTTATTCTTATTGAGCCCCTTTTCCAATGTTGAAAACTTTAAAGGTATTTTTTAACTGTGATCATTCAGTATAAAAAAAATTGCGTTGTACAGTCTTTTTGGAGGTATGCAGTGTAGCTTCTCAAGTCCAATCCTAAATTTATCGTTACATGTGCTGGGATCAAACTTCACATTTGAATCCATCATGGTTTGGAATGGGTATGTTTTGGCTAAGTTGCCAAACTTTGCGATGCTGCTGTGTGAGAGGAAGAGGAGGGGGCTTCAGCCTTTTTATATGGATACCCCAAATAAGGGTTAGACTAGGACAGTGTTTCTTAAACTTTTTAACATGACCGAACCCCTTTAAATAATTTCCAGGTCTTAAGGGAACCTCTTCTATTATTACTATATCTACAGCTCACAGGATCTTACATTGCTGGTCAATAGGACAGCTAACACCCTACCCTTGCAGATAAGCAAACAGATCATTGATATCTATTAAACTGACTTGAGAGTCACAAACTCCTCATTGCTCAAGGAACCCTTAGCAACCACCGCAGGAACCTTGGTTGAGAATACTGAACTAGGGTAAAAAAGAAACATTGGAATTGGCCATGTTACCATTACTGATGAGCCCAGCAAATTTGTGGTAGAATAAAGGAGGCAACCTAGTCATGTGAGTGCTTAGTCTTATTGATTGTCTGCAATGCCTGCCACTGTCATAGGAGGGTAGTTCACATGCTCTCCTACCCAAAAGGGTAAGGTATTCTCACTAGCTGTATTGATGCAAAGAGCAGCTAGAAATCATAAGTATTGGGTGCGCATAAACAGGTTAGAAGATTCTTGCATAGCCAACAGTCTCTTTGCAGTAACTTGATTTAAAAAATACTATTTTTTTTATGCAGGTAGTCCCCGAGTTAAGGCCATCCGACATACGGATTACTACTAGATACGAACAGGGCTTCCCTGCTAGCTCGTGTGCAGGACAGAGGCTTGATCGGGGGGGGGGGGGGGGGGGGGCGGTTTGCATGACTTGCAGAAGAAATCTTTTGCTAAACACATCTGACGTTGTGGGTGATCTTAAGAGCTGAGCTGATCTGTAACATATTGGAACTCTTTAATGACCAAGACAAACTTTGGTTTCTTTTTGCATCTCAAAGCACAGCTTGCTCCAGAAGTTAATGAATGTCTAGGCTCCATAAAGTTTTTTTTTTTGCTTTAAAAAATAATTATATATATCATACTTTTCCATAAAGATTACTGTAAACAACTTTCAAATGATTATTCAAAAACTGCTGGTAAAAACTGTTCTCACATGCTCAATATAATACATACTTGTTGATATTTTTAAGTGTACACAAGGGAGACATATCAATCAGACGATGATTTAATTAGCAAACAGTATTCCATAGCTATAAAATTTGCACCCCTTGCTAATAAGCTAATATGTTGCTGGTCATCTGCTGAGCGCATTCAGCTTAGACTATGCCGTTCTTGTTGCCAGGTCCTGCCCTCTCCACTTTTATTGGAATCATCATATCATTAAGCTCTTGGATATGAGCCAGGCAGGAAAGTTTGCATCGTCGTAAAACCTGTCAAACATATTTTCCCCTACGTGTTTGTGATGAAAACAAGTGGCATAGCATTCAAACATTTCACTTTGTCTCACCTGTTAAACCTATCGATTCACTTTAATTTGGAATTTCCAGCTATTTCCTGAGATTTCATAGTGTGGGTTTGACAGCTTTTGCCACAGTGAAAATGAGCCTCGGGGGATTTGATAAATTCTTAACATCAGCACCAGCTGGAGAATTTTTTGTGTGGGAGCTTTTCTGGGAGTGCTGTAGACTTTTTAAATAACTTAAAATTAAACAGATATTCAAAATGGTAAAGAAAAAAAAGAAAGATAAAAAGCTTACATTTGTAAATGTGGTTACACCTTTTTATATGATATGTCAGCCCTTTTGTTACAAAATTTTTCAGTTTGTATTGAGTATATCACTGTTATTTATTATGTAAATCAAATAACGCTCTATATCTGAACAATAGATAAATGCAGTGCTCATAACTTAAGTGGAAGTATATTCTTCTTCTTATGTTTTATTTATATATAGGGCCCATCATCTTACCATCCATCCTATGCAGTGCTTTACAAAGTCCCCATAGTCATGTCACTAGCTGTCCCTCAAAAGGGCTCACAATCTAATGTCCCTACCATAGTCATATGTCATTAACACAGTCTAAGGATAATTTTTGGTAAGAGTCAATTAACCTTTCTGCATGTTTTTAGGTAAATATCATCATTATCACTTGCTAATATTTTAATGAAAGCTGAAGATTTTGGTGGTTGAGTTTACATAAATTTTACCTAGTATCAGTTAACCAGGTTGACTTAGTTAACCAGTGAACTGTTTATTTCTAGTATGTGTATATTCAGCTTAGTTAAGTATTGTTAACATTAGTGGTCAAGGGTTTCTGGTTTCTTTTGAGTAATAGGCAAACCTGGAATAGATCTGGTCAAGGATTGAAAACAGTTATTATTATTATTAATATTATTAATAATAAACAGGATCTATATAGAGCCAACATATTACGCAGCACTGTACATTAAATAGGATTGAAAACAGTTAATAACTAATAGCAATGATTTTTAAGAAATCCATTCTAACCAATATGCCAACTGCTAAAAAGTGTAAAAAAGTGCAATGTAAGCACCTTTTAATAAAACAGCAGCTTCATTGTAGAATACAGTATAAACAAATACTGATACTAGACACTAGACATTTTTTTATTCCAGACAGGCTTGGCCATATGAAAGGACTGGATGAAAGGACCTTGGCCTAGACAGTACCCAATATGCTATTCAGTAGATCACTGTCCAATACACTTATTTTAAAGCTTTTAGCTTTTTCACTGAAAATTAAAACTAAAGAAATATGTATCTATAAAAACATCAAGGTTGTGATCATTGTCCTGCATTACCTGTTAAAAAAATGGATTGTGGGTTCTATTCTGATTTTTTTATTCTGAATACTTTTTACAAATTGGCAGTTAAATTAAAATTGAAAAGTCCTATTCCAGACTTGGGTCCTTCCACCTCCCTTGGAGCACTCCTGGCACTCTTAGGAGTAAAGTAAATAAACAGCTCATATCCATCTTGGTACCACCAAGTGTCTTTAGTTCATTGGTAACCTGAGTGTGACAGCGTCAGTGGACCAATTAGTCTGTGGGGGGGCAGAGCTGGAGTTTAGGTAAGTATAGCAGCCACAGCTTTAATTTAGTGAAGTGTCATTAGGATAATTAGCTTGGTTTATTAACAATTTAAGGATGGGTAAATTAAAACAATTTTATACTATATATATATATGTATTAAATGTTATTATATGTATTGAAAATTTTAAAATATGTTTGCCATATATAATAAAAGTACACCTGTTCTTTAGGGAGAAATGAATTGAATCTCTGAGCATCATATTGCCTTCATCAAGTGACATGCTATAAGTTTGTGCACAGAATTTTCGGTGGTAATAAAATGTAAGTGCAATTCACCAACAAGTATAGAGTGAGAAAAGGCTAGCTCTTTTCAACACCCCATTCTGCCACCAGTCAAGCTGTCTTGATCTGCAGTTTTGACAGATTAGTGTGAAAAAATGGCATATGTTTTTTGGTTAACTCTTTCTCAAAACTACTGGGCTGACAGTTGAGCATCTGGATGTAACAGACCTTTAACATGGACTATTATAATTTGTATGTTAGAATGCTACAAACAACACAATCTAAGATCTAATCAGGACACAGCCTTGAATCCAGGAAATATATACAAATTTTAGGAGACACAATTGTGTCTGCTTTGTTTTTTTAAATAGTTTTCCAGAAAAAAATATATTTCAATATTTTTCAGTGCTTTACACTCCTCAATACCACAACCATCTGTATGTCTATGCTTAGTAACTATATTTTAGTAATGTATTACTCTGTGATCTTGGGGTTCTAGCGCCATCAGTACATAGGAGATTTAGAGATGGGTCCACCATCACTTTCAACAATGCCCATTGGTATTCAACTTTATTAATTTTGAGACTTGGAACAAGAATGCTGCAAATGAAAGCCAAGAATGCTTCTTAATTCCTTATCTATGTATTTGAAACCAATGAAACAAAAGCATCAACATAACACAAAGGCAACAAACACTCTCAATTTTTTAGGAGGCCTTTTTACTTCATTTTGCAGCTTACATTCTATAGCCCAAAGTAAAATAGAGAGTTCCCTTTGCTTAAATTAGCAAGGAGAAATCTGTGTTTGGGGGAAGCCTCACAGCGTTGACTGCTTATGTGATTGGGCTTTTCTCAAGGGTTTCCTCGAACACACTCCATTTATTGCTTCGCTGGTTTTGGAGTCCTCAAGTGCTATGCCAATTTATAAAGCACATTGTTGTGCTTGATAAATGTGCATTTTTTTCCAAAGCAGGGGTATGTCTGTAGTACTATATATCACTACACACACACACATATATATATATATATATTATTTTTGCAAGGAAATGTTACCAGAATACATTGTTTGCCCAAAGTTACTGTTCTTGTGTATGAACAGTAATCATTTATTTATTTATTTTTTCATGCACCAACATATATTATGTATTTTCCCTGCTGAATAAACAGATTTTGTTTCATTAGATTCCTATAAAGCAAATGAAAAGTCTCTTGTGTAGACTGATTGATTGGCAAAAATCTTTGATACACTCAGAACACATCTTTTTGTCAAATTCATTCGCATACGTCTTCATTCCTCAGGTTTCCAGAAGATAGAGGTGTTTCCTTATTTGAAAAGCTCCCATGTTTATATTACATTGTGCAGATCATAATATCAATTTTCACGTTTACTGATCTTGCCCATTTCTCTTTGCTATCAGCATCTATTGAGTGGTAGCAGTTGAGATATCCACAACACTGGAAAAAAAAAGAGAAATACTTAGCTGTCTGATGAAATGTTTTAAATGCATAGGGTTCACCTTGGGGTTGGCTAGTGCTTAGATTTTATCCATTAATAACATGCAGGGTCTGCTGCTTGGCTTCTCAAGGCATATAAAATTCCTTTTTCCATGGGGAAAACAGCTTTGCTTAGAGAATTCGCCTATACCTGTAGGAAAGTGCACTTTCACATTGTACAAGTTTGTATCTTTCAAGTGTCACTTCTGAAATATTAACTCTAAACAAAAAGATACAGATTTGTGCCTGTGATTACAATGCATCTACAAGACGCCTTTCAAGAACACCATTCTTACAGAAGGTGGATGTGATTGTGACTTGACCAAGGTTACCCAGAGCTGGCAATCAAATTCACTCTAACAGTTTTAAGGATCAGCGTGTTAACAACTCGGAATATGTACACAATTTGAAAATATACATCTTGAGCAGCCATTGTGAAAATATTCTCTGGCACCATTAGCTGTTGGATCTTTAGATTAACATCATTAAAATATTATATTATAATAATTATAACATTAGCTATTCAAAGCCCTTGTTTTCTATCATTGTTGAGATTGAAGATGCAAATGGAACCCACCAATTGTTCACATTCTCTCTATATTGGTTATGCAGCTGAGCCCAGTTCATTCTCTACCACCAGAGGAACTTACAATCTAATAATGTGTGGGGTACATAATTACACAAACATGTAAAGCCTTCAGCCAGTTTGACAAGGAGTAATTTAAAACTAAACTTAAAGCTGACACTTCCAATGCTACCTCTTGCCCTCCTAAAACGAATTGCTTGATTTGTTTTAATTAAAAATATTATTCTAAATGCCAGGCAAACTCCCTCTATTATATGGCCTTGTTGTTTGTGAGTCTTCAATCTGCTATCCTTCAGCAGAAGAGAGTCAACCTTTGTTTGTCCAATTTATGCCTGGGTAACATTGGATGTCCTATGACAGGGTCAATAAATTTGTTGGTCAAAACTCCTAAAAGTAGCAGGACATAGATTATATGTTTGTATGATTGGTATGGGAAAAGAAATAAGTTTTGCCAGGAGATTGGTCCTAGCCCACCAACATGTTTGTGAAAAGAAACTAGAATTCCTGGAGAATCGTATCTTTTCTTTTTGTCTAGTTTACTAATATTAGAGTTACTTTAAAAAAATGCCACTAATAATACATTTTTGTGGTCCTATTACACAATCTGAGTCTCATATTTTCTATTCTCTTCCTTACAGTTGAAGGAAACTTCTTTAGGTTTCCATGTTACTGTCTGGGTATTACAGGCATTTCCAATTGGATATCCATTGATATGATGTCAGGAAAAGATGGCCAGTTTACAACAGTGATAGATCTGTCATTTGTAACTCCTAGAAGCAGCAGCAGATCGTGGCCTTGGAAAACTATAAATAGTTATCTAAGGTAACCAAAAAATGCTAAATTAGTATGAAAACACAAATAAGCTTTGAAAGGACATGGGCTTTAACCTACCATAATGTTCTTTACTTGAGGAAAAAACTAGAATTCATGGAGAAAACCCAGAGAACCATGTGACACAAACTTATTGCAGATATTGGTATAAGGCTGCATGATAGAATGATATAATCCCAGGAAGGAATACTTCTATTTTTTTGTACACCTAATCACTGAGTTACTTAAAAAACATCTAAATGCCAGAAATATTAATTCTATTGCGTGGTCCTGAGTTTCCTAAGTTCTTCTATGTAGTGGAGGGGTCCTTTTTTGGATTTCCATGTTACCGTCTGGATAACATATGAACCTCCCTTTAGATTTCCAGTGACTGCACCAGTGTGAGCATGTCTGGAAAAGATGGCCACTCTACCACAGTGCTGGATTGTGACTCCTAGACAAAGCAATAGACATAGTGAACACTGAACTTAAAATAGCTTCCTAAGGTACCAAAAAAAACCTGAATTGGTGAGGAAGGACAGAGAATAAAACATTGTCTAGGGGATGTGCCTTAAACTACAAACATGCTCTTTGGTTGGGGGAAGAAACTAGAATTCCTGGAGAAAACCCAGACAAGGCTGTGATACCAAACTCCGCAGGGATATTGTTTCTGGGGCTGCATAAGAAAATTACATTATTCTGTGGCCTTGTCACATTCTGGGTCCCAGGCTTTATCTTCTTCCTTGGAGTGGAAGGGGGTCTTTACATCTTTGCATTTCTATGGTACTGTCTGGATAAAACAGTTACTTCCCATTGGATGTTCAGTGGTAGGGTCCTCTGTAGACCACAGCCATGTGATGACAAAAAAAAAGATGAAAGGTATACAGCATCGCTAGATCAGTTGGCCATGACTTCTTGAAACAGCAGTGGACATTGGACAAAATCTGTGCAATTAGAATAGTACAAAATAGCCTATTAGATACTAAATACACAATAATAAAAAAGGTCACATTGGTGAGGAAAAGAGAGAAGAAAAGTAGCTTTGCCAAAAAAATGGGCCTTAACCTACCAATATGTTTTTGGTTTTGGTAAGAAACTAGAACACGTGGAGAAAACCCAGAGAAGCATGTGATGAAAACCAGGGAGATATTGTTCCCGAGGCTGCTAAAATTCTAAAATGCAATAATTCTAACAAGGTTCATTATAATTATTTTTTGTCTATCAAAATATATTCAATGATATATTTCAGCAGGACCCTGATCTAAGCAATAAGAATTACTTTTCATTTAAACAGCAATGAAGTGATTTGTGTGACAGTTTTTGATTTTCTTATTCTGGCATATAGATTTATTGTAAGCATTTTTAAAATAGCTCACTACCTTGACACGACCTATTAAGACAGCATGATTTACCTTTAATTGTCTCTGGCCTTCTTTTCCCAGTTTTCTCGTGTGCAACATTTAGCATCTAAAGCCATTAAAATTCAACTCAACAAAATCCATTCTTGAGAAAAAATGACTTCAAGTATCAGCAAATGGACCTGATACGATGCAGAAGGTTTCTGCTGTCAGCGAGTAACTGCAGGACCAAAACACATGTTCAGGATTTGACATTCTTTGGCATCTTGTAAATAGCCTGCATGAATCCATACCTAAAAACTGCCAACGCCAGCACAATTGAGCCCAAGTTTTCTAGTAAGTTAAGCAAGCACAGCAATGAGATGAGATGTGGTTGAATTGAATATAGAAACCTAAGGACCCTGAAACTGACCTTGAGATCACTTTAGCAAAAAAATATAGGCAGTTTTGCAGAATTTATGCTTTTGCACCATTTTAAAATGCTTTAGCTTTATTTACTAGGCTTAATAAACACTTTATAGAAGCAAAAGGCTTCCTGTAAAAAAAATGTGCTGAATTGTATCAGAAAATTACTTACTTCATGTTGGAGTGATCTATATTTTAAATACATTTGACAGTCTAACTGAGGCATGTCAAACTCAAATGAAGCTAAGCACCAAATTGTGTAGGCGAACTCCATAAGGGGCTTCATTAGCTCTGCTGAGGGATGTACTTATCTGATTGCAACAAATGCTGTATGTCATCAATTTTTGTGATTAACTTACTCATTGCAATTATAAAATGTTATACAGTATTACACACACATTATGAAACATACAAATTAGTAATTGGTTGTAAATGTAAATTTGTGTATTTGATTATTGCATCTTGCAACCCCTCTGAAACCCTGAATCAAAGTGCAAGAAATTATTTCATAGACTACTGACCTGCAAAATTATGTGTAAAAGCATAGCCTAAATGTGATATAGAATAGTCCGTGGCCCATACAATTTAAACTTTTATACCAGCCAAAGGCCATAAGGAAGGAGTAGAAGGGTTTTATTCGGCCCATGAAACACCAATTTGTTGAGCTAGGTCTACTTTATTCACAACAATATCTAGGTAGTGTAGGCAGTATACATGAAGGTATATTCCAGACCTAATTGTAAATTATTTACATTATTTATGATTTTTTTTACATAATGTTAAAACCATGGTACTGCTAATGTCAATTATTAGATGTCAAGAGTTTATTTATGCAGGTAAGTTTACTTTAAGGTACCTAAGCCGATCTGCACCCATCATAGTTCTAACAATTATTTCCTTTCAAATAAGTCTCTTTTCACTCTAATCAGAGTTCCTAGTTAAGGCTGTCTGCAGCTTTTAGGTACCATTGCACTATAGAGAAAAACATCTATTGACAATATACACCTGTAAAAGTTTTAACAAAATAATCACAGATTAAAGTTGTTTTATTACATTACAAATTAAGTACATAATTGACACGTCCATGCTGACAGTGAAAACAAATATGAACGTGAAGCCATCTCCATCTAATATTAGACATGGGGAAATGTATTTAACGGCATGTCATATTCCAACTGGCAGTCTGCACAGGAGGCAGGTTTGTTTGGCATAGAAGAGAGAATGCCCTGGCATGGAACGGTCGTTGACAATCCCAAGCATATGGCTAGAGAGGCTGTGTCGGCCTACCCCATCAGGTAGGTGCCATTTCTCTGACTATAGCAGTGATAGATGACATGTTTGCATGGCACTGACTGTTTGGACAATGGCCAACATCATAAGCAGCCAACACAAGTAAGCAGGTCAGTGTGGCCAGACCCTCTGCTAGACATATAAAAAGAAAACAATAAAAAAAATAATGGAATTAATTAAAGTTGTTGATCGAGTCCCTGTTCTCTTGATTAACATCCTCACTTCTGGGTCAGAATCTTTGTTAGAGTTAATTACATTTCCTAAAATGATTTCAGATTTCCATCTTCACTCCAACTCTCGTTTATTTGATTTTTACTGTGGAAATTGTATTGTTATACAGTTTCAATAATTCTTTTATACCTGTTTTTTTCTTTTACAAAGAATTACTGGCAGCTGAGAGCACTCCAGACCACACACAAAATTTAGTAAATTATTTTTATTGTTAATGGCTATTTGAATGGGGATGAGTATTTTGTTAGAATAAACTGAACAGGAAGGAAATGTTGGGAAATGTATGAATCTATGCTCGACTATAACGCTAGGCCGGGAGATTAGCTTTTTAAAGCTAGGAAAGGGAGCATAGGCAAAAGGCCTTATGACCAGGTGCCAAGGAGAGACAGGCATGTGAGGGCTTAAAGGTAAGTGTATGAGGTCAGAAAAAGGTTATGGGAAGGGGATTGGGAGATGGTGGAGAAAAGAAAAGGTGATAAGGTGGTGGGTGCATCAAATGAGGCCATGTGAACTATAGTGGTGGAGAAAAAGATTTCCACCATCCCTCCTAATAGGGAAATGACATAAGAATGGCAGTTTGAGGTCCTTGAGGGCAGTAATTTGTGAAGGAGTTTTGGATATTAGAGAGTCATTTTAGATGTGGTGTCCCCCAGGAGGTTAAGTTTTAAATATATGATACTTGTATGGGTAATTGGTGGTAATGTCTTTGGGGACGTGTAATTTCTGGTAGGGATGAGAGAGCGAGTTTTTAAAACTCGATTTCGCAGCAAATGCGGCTGTTCTCGCTTACCAAAATTGTATAGGAGAATGACCGGTGTAAAATTCACCAATCGAGCTCGAATTAAAAAAAAAAAAAAGCAGCGGCTGCATTCATTGATCAGCTCAGTGTGGGATCCCCAGCACTAGAGGTTAAATGGGGACAAGTCTCCCCATTCAAAACCTTCAGTGCTCTCTGATTGGCTGAGGAAAGCTTTCTGCAAGATTCTCAGGGCTGCAAGAGTGATTGCAGCCCTGAGAATCCACTACGATCCCGGGGCACTAGAGGTTTAGCGAAATCGGTTGCCGAAATTTTGCGGAGCCATTGGAATTTTGAGGAAGTTTTTGTGAGAATGCCAGAGACTCATCCCTAATCTCTGGTATTAAAATTTGAGTTGTGATGGGAAGGATATTATTATTAATATCCAGTATTTAACGCCTTGATGGGAGTCCTGGATGGGATTGGAACCTGTGACCTAGTGCTGCAAAGGCTAGAGTGCTAAGCACTGAGCCAACATGTATGGTATAATGTTGTGTTGTGTAATAAAGCAGCTGTTTAGGCCATTTGACCCATATATGTTTTGTGTGTTGAATGCTGAATAGGGTGTCTCAAAAAGTGGTTTTAGGACAGTAGATCTTCATGCTACCCCACTCATGGCATCGGTCTTGTGTTGGGGATACAGTACAAACCAGAAGTATAATAAAGACAGTACTGGATGTCAAATGTTTCAAGAACTTTCGATCACAGAGGAAAATACCTTGGAACATTTGTTTTCAGGGCCACACTTTGTTCCAGCTACCATTAAAGCATATCAACTGTCTTTGTTGTGAACCATCCCTGACAATCACCAGCCAATGAAAAGGCTGTACACTTTATACCCCAACAATAGTGTTTTATGCTTACCATGTCATCTACTTTGATAACACTCTCCGTCCGAGTTTACATAATTAGGCAACCTACATTACTTGACCAGCAGCTGTTCATCCATCCACCCATCCATAAACCATACCAGCTTTTATTGGAATATAATGTATTAAAAAGATTCTTTTCACAGGTATTAATCTTATATTTATATAGCAGACTACTATAGGCTAATTCATCCTGCCTAATATCTACCAGTGACAACTGTTACCTAGCCCCTAACAAGCACCAACCACTGAGGATGGTGGTGGCACTAGATCCAGGGGCCTGCTAATGTACAAAGTGAGCAGCTTACTGCTTGTTTTTTAGGGATGGTAGTCTCTAGTATCTACTCAAAACTAAAATATCTGTTTTTATGACTCTAGCTAATTTGTTTTTCCCAGGATCCTTTTCCATGCCAGCATTATGTGAGTGCCGTTTTGGTGTTGGATTGGATGTTGCCCCCTGCTGCCTCCAGGGTGGTAGATATATATAGTGGCATTACCTGACCTGGTGAATCTTTTTTTTTTTTTTCCTAATGGGATGGGATAGTCATTATCATGGCCGAATCTACAAAAGCAAATACCAGCAGAACACAAACCACTATACCATAGTTTATTATTATCAGTGTAAATATATAATTACAATATTACAAATAAATAAATAATATATATATATATATATATATATATATACATACACACACACATACATTTTCCATAATAATAGAATAGTGTGATAGATATATAACATGTGTAAGTAAAATTTCAGCAAATAATGCTATCTGATAGTATTCTGCTCTATGATACACAGTTGCTGTCTCACTAGCTTCAGCCGGCAGAGCTGCAAAAAGTTAAATTGACACAGCAATGATTCCTTCATCTTTATCTATTATAAGAAAATAAACAGCAAGCCTGAGCTTGAAACGCTTCTGCAAAAACAGAACGCGCTGCCTTACAAATCTGCTGTGTCAGGAAAGATAATCAAGTCCACTGAAATAATGTCCTAATGCATTGAGTTCTCACTTGAGAAAACTAGCTGGACGGAGTCAGGGCTCCCGGTTAAAAAATAGGCCAGGTTTGATAAATTTGCTCTTATTATGGCTATTGATGTTTAAATTTCTTCAGGGATGTTGTTACATGGGTGCCTTGTGGTGACAGAGGTACAATGACCTCCTTCGATCCTTAATCTACACCTGTTAGTCAGCTCCCTGGTTGCTCTCGAGTATTCTTAAAGCTGAAGGTTAACAAAAGAAAAACAGGCCAAGTTTATGGCGCTGCAGCAACGGATCAATGCAGAGTAAATAACCTTCTCCGTCTTATTTCACCAAGCATTATTGATCCACTTTCTTTGTTACGTTTCTGTCTTTTAATCCCAAGAGACACTTAAATGATTGTCTTGTATTGGACATGCTAACTGGCACATTATGACACCCGCCAGTTTGTCACTCAGTGTGGTTCTTTCTCAATTGCAGAAGAAGGCGGGGGGGGGGGGGACAATATAACTCCTGCGGCATAAAAATAATATAAAGATAAGATTAGACGCTTAACTGTAAAGGTCCAAGGAGTAATAGCATGTCTTTTAACATAATATGATATAAAAGTAATACACAAGTTCTACATAAAAATAAACTACTGCTTAAAACTTTAAAAAGAAAAAACAACAACAAAGCATTTAAGTACAATTGAAAGCTCCTGTTCGAAAGTCTAAAAAAGTACTAAATCCAGTTACTATATCGTGCAGAATTCTCATCATTTAAACAAATACTTTACTATCCTGACTGTACCATATTTTTCTTCATTTGTGTCTCATGTGCTCCCCATCCCAGACACTGGATCTCACAATGGTAGGATTTTAGCCACAGAGGCAGTGCTGTCAGTCCCAAAAGGACTGGGCAGGCTTGGTGAGGCAGTAATTGTCAAGCCACAAGCCTATGAATCAGCAGTGAAAATGCTGATAGCTACACCACCATTTTTTTCATCCCAGGATAGTGCAAGTAGTCACAAGTGCCACGAGAGTGGCAAGTCTACTCTGAATCAGGAGCAGTGCAGCATTGTTGCTATACAGGTAGTGCCTGGGTTAAGGGCATCTGACACATGGACGCCTCCTAGATACGAACATGGCTTACTTGCTACTTCGTGTGCAGGATGGAGGCTTGGAGCGGGCGGTTTGCATGATTTGCAGAAGAAATCTTTTGCTAAACACAGCTGAGGTTGTGGGTGATCATAGGAACGTGATCTCTTTCTGCAGCCTCTTGTAACTCCTTGATGAACAGGACAAACTCCGCACTTGTTTCTTTTTGCATATCAAAGCACAGCTTGCTGCAGAAGTTAATGAATTTCTAGGCTCCATAAAGATTTTTTTATTTTGCTTTGTTTGTGAATAATTACAGTGAGTATTTTATACAATAACTGACACCATGCTGCCTAATAATATATCTGTCCTAACTGCATTTATTAAAATAATGTACCTGTTCGGACATATATACAAATTCAACTTAAGATCAAACCTACAGTCTCTATCTTGTATGTAACCCGGGGACTACCTGTACCATCACAAAAACTGCATTAGGTGGGCTTTACTTGCAGGGTCAACAGGTATGTAGGAATTTTGCAGGAGGAATAAGAAAAATAATTACCATCTTCAGCCCTAGATTAAGCCACAAAAGGATTTTGGATAGTAAAACTTTACAAAACAACCAAATAAATAAATAAGCCAATCTCTGCAAATTTAGGTATTTTGCAAACAGTGAACATAACAAAACTTTAGCTATTGATGTGCAAAAAAGGGAACTCAGGATGTTAGTTCCATAAATCCCCAAGGGCACCTGTTTTGTGATAAAAATTATACCAGGAGCTTGCACCCTCTTTTTGCCCATTGAACCTTCACACCTTGCTTATAAGTCAGTAGGGCTGCCCATCATACATAATAATCAGGGGGGTGGAGCATGGGGTAGGAGGGAGTTCACCAGACTAAAACTATGTAAACTTAGCACTATGCTACAAATTTCCATATCAGGGATTTATAGACATTTTTGAGCTTTGACCTAGGGATTTTGGTGGTAGCCAAACTATCACCTATTATCCAGTTTGTCATCACTGCTGGATGTAACTTTCACAATAAAAGTCCACACAGTCCTTATGAAGGCCATAGCTGAGGTCCTAGAAAACGCATTAATGCTGGGTTCGTAACTGCTACATATCATTACATTAGCATGGCCTTCAAAATCACATTTTCATGATGGAAATACTGTTTTCAATTGGCTAGGCCATACCTGCTAAGTGTCCCACTTTATGCAAAAAAGTTTGCCATGTCCTTTAAATTGATTGACCTATTTCCCTAGTGTTGGTATTACATGCAAGCATTAGGACTCAATGCCTCCCCAAAAAATTAACGATGAACCCTGTATGCAACATAACCCTCCTATAGGCTAATTTTCTGTTAATGCTTCATTTCATCAAATGGCACCTGCCCATTAAAGAGCATGTCCACCATCTTCTCAGTGTTTGCAGCCAGCTCTATATGTCCTGGAGCAAGTAAGAAGGAAGTACTTAAGTAAGAAGGAATCAGTCAAGCCAAATGCTACCTTTCTCTTGATCATGGATACCCCACACTGCGAGAGAGTTTATTGGAGTGAGGAAGCGGTAAATGCACCACAAACTTACCTCCAGTCTGAACTAGCTGTACCACTGCTTAATATTTCGGTGCCTCTAATATATCCGTGCCTCTAATTTATATTTTATTTATTATTAAACATTATTGCATGTAAATGAAAAAAATAATAAAACTAGAGAATTAAACTGTGCTGTACACCCTAGTATTTCGGTACCCAAGTGGCTGAAGATTTTCACAGTACTATTCAGCTGTAACTGACCCCCAATGTATTATAAGCACCATCGTTATAAAGAGAGAAAAAGCAAAAAAAGATTAAAAAAGCTATCACTGTGATTTTTGCTAAGATCATTGCATTTTGCAAATAGTCATTTTCTTGCGGATCTTAGCTTTCTGCGAATGTCTTCTTTTAACGACATGTGAAAACAAATTGCAACATTTTTTCCTATAATAGGCCTTAAATGCACTGTATTATGTGGAGGTTTTGTTAATGGCACCATTACTCATGAAAAAAATTGGGTTGACCTTTTGTATCCCAGCTCTTTTAACAGGGCAGTGTTTCTGCAGGACTCGTGCTTCTACAGGACCATACATCAAATGATTACATTTAAAATGTTTTTACTATAGAACTATTAACTGTAACAGTTGTATAAATCAATAGCCTCCAAGTCTTGCCAAACCTTATCAGCGCCAAACAGAGTGAAGGGCACTGTTTATTTACAGCATTTTCTTAAAGTCATCTGGAAATCATGACCGGGAATTTACTTCCAGTTTACTGGTTTACGTAAAGCGAGAATTAGATCAAATTTGGAATCCATGGGAGAAGGTGCAGGGTGTGCGGACGAACATGCTGTCTGAAGGGCAAAGACATAAAAAATGTAAAGCTGCTATCTCGGTGTTACTAAGAAATGACCTTCCATTGATTTTTACGGCTTGTTTGCTATCCCTGTTTCTGGAGGTGAATAATGACTTCCAGCGAGCCATAGTGGTCCCTTGGACAAATTAATTCTTTGTAGGGTGCGATACCTTTTATGGGGCTGCCAAATGGATTTCTCAAAGGAAAGTGGTTATGAAAGCATAAAAAAGTAACAACTACACTATAAAACCTTAAATCGTCCATATCACCAAAATACAAAATACATCATTTTTTTAATCACGTTTAATATTACGCTTGTAAATGTGGAGCAAGTCCCAAATAGTTGTCATTATAGTGACTCATGGTATTCTCTAGAGGTTAAATATATTATCACACATAGCTGTTGCCCTAAGATGACCTTTCCCAGTCATGATGTTTGTGGCCAAGACCTTCATCAAAAGAAAAAGAATAGAAAAAACATTGACACAGCTCTGTGTATGTATATATGCATGCATTTCAGCAGTATGTGTATATATCACATATTGAATTGTGCTCACGTATTGAATTATTTAACTGTTTCCCTATAAGGCACAGCAGAATATTTTGACACAGCAATAAAAATAGCTATCATTATTAAATGCATGCATTCTATATATATACAGACATTGATGCAGTGCTGGGGCTCTTTGGGTCCTGGCTTTATTTTGGAATCTGGTGAATGGTTATAGAAAAACCCTGCCAACTGAAATTACTGTTAACTGGAAAAAGCAACTGTCCTTCCAAACATCTTCAAAGATCAGAGTTTGCTTCCATAAAAATAAGCAATGTGGTCCCTATAATTATCTCAGCCGATTTAATGAATGCAGTGCACTGAACATTAATGATGGCTTTTCTCAGAGCAAGATTATGTAGACAGTTCTCTGCAGGACTCCCCATATATAGCATACAGGCGGATCCAAGTGAGGGGCGAAAAAGTTTAATCAAAGCAAATGGATGGCCTTATCCCCAATCTGTTTCTAATCTATTGCAAATAAATGGTTTATTGTGCTAGCATGGACGCTTGGACTGAGCTACCACATCAGGGATATGTTTTAACTGTTATCCAATACCACCAATAAGATTGAAATCAAACCTAGCCATATAACCACTTCTGCAAAGAATTTATTCCACTTGCAGAGATCAAGAAGCCTAGACCAAAAGGAAGACCAGCCATCACTCTCAATCAGCTCCCCAACTTCCGCGTTTAGAAAATATCTCATTGCCTCAGATATAAGAACTACTCTCTCAGCAGCTATTACTGATTTCTGAGAAAATCCTCCTGGAATTGTCCACATGCCTGGACAGTGCAGCCAAACAATAGTAGAAGAGAGAGCAAGCCAAAAGAAAATCGCACTCTGGAACTCCCCAACCGGTATAGGAATTTTTGCTTTTACAAAGAAGCTCACCAGACTTTCATTCTTCCACCAAACTCCTCTTTGTCATCCCAGCAGGGTTCTGAAATACATATATTAGAGGAATCGGATTATTGTCTCTGAGCTATTAATTATTCTGTTTTTTTAAATGTTATACATCTCCTTTTACAGTAAATGTATTCAAATTCTGTGGGCAGGACACTGGAGATATTTCCATCTCCTTCTGATCCATCTACCAGTATGCTTGGAGGGGTAAATATTCCTCCTTTGCTTATTACTTTATGCCTATTTGTATCATGGAGTGCTAAGGTTTGCCTTGCAATCATTTTGTCCCTAAAATAAAACTTCATAAACCTTAAGAATTCCACAGCTGTCAATGTTTTCTACCCTCTCAGCACCTCTGCCCAACATGACTAATTTTCTGGCCATGTAAGGTAACCCATACCATCTCCAGCCCTGTTAAAGTGCTCTACAGCTCTGCCTCTCCAGCTCCTTCTAAAGGTCACCACCTTCTAATGGTCAAGGGATTTTAATCAAACTCTATATTATTAGTGTTTTTACTTGTCCATCTCCAAACTACACATCTCTCCTCTGACCATCATATGACGCAATTACTATCATATCCATCTGTGGGTTGGTATTACACAAATCAGTCCCATAAAATATGAAACGAGACCCTACTCCAGACATAAGAAAAGGGGTGGACATGCTGAGAGACAGGACCTTACCCCCACAGCCTATCCCCAGCTGATTGGAGTAATGTATGGAGGGGGTTTTTATTATTATATATACAGTATTTATATTGCGCTGACGAATTACACAGTGCATGTTAAGTTAATTTGAATTTATCCTCTTTAATAAAAATGGCTTTACTATTTCTTGGATGAGTAACCAGGCAAATAAACATGGTAATAATATAAAAAGAAGTATTTCAATTGAAAAAAAAAAGCACAGACATGGTGGACAATATAGGGAGATCCCTCCCTCCAGGAACAGTTGGGAGATAGAGGGTCAGTCTCTCCACATCAGGGACAAGTGAAAGATATAAAGAGGGACAGTCTCCAGGGACAGTTGGGAGGTATCTAAAAGGTCAGTCTCTCAAAATAAAGAAGAGTTGGGAAGTATGATGCAGGACAGTCTTTCCAATCAGTTGGCTGATATGAAGAGGGACAGTCCCCAGGAACAATAGGGCAAATTGGGAAGTATGAAAAGGTCCAGTCTCCAGGGACAATTGGGAGGTATAAAGAGGTCCAGTCTCCAGGGACAATTGGGACGTATATCGAAGTCTCTCCAAGAAAGCACAGTTGGGAAGTATGAAGCGGGCCAGTCTTTCCAAATCAGTTGCGAGATATGAAGAGGTACAGTTCTCAGGACCAGTTGGGAGGTATAAAGAGGTACAGTCTCCAGGGACAATATATAAAGGGTATATAGCGGGTCACTCTCCCCAAATCAAGGAGTTGGGATATATAAAATGGCACACTCTCTTCAAATCTAGCATAGTCAGGAAGTATGAATAGGGACTGTCTCCCCCAATCAAGGAGAATTGGGAGGTATGGAAAAGGACAGTCTCTCCAAATCAGGTACAGTTGGGAGGTATGAAGAAGGGCAGCCTCTCCATTTGAGGCACATCTGGGAGGTATGCTTCTATGCTTCTGGTTTAGCAGAACACACACTTTCTCCCTCAGTGGTCCTTTAACAAAAGTGATAGCTGGTAAGACAATGATTCATAAAGCATAGAGAAAGGTTAACATGATCATTACAGTAACAATTGCCTGTGATTTGACGTTGGCTCTAGCTGAGTGTGTGTGTTAACCCTAAACAGAGCAGGATGAATCACGTCCAGTGATGTATGTAGATAGTGTGACACTGGGAAAAGGGTGAATCTCTACCAGCAAGCTGGCTTACAAGATCAGTGACTCAGAGGAAGGATCATTCATCATTAAATGATAAGACAGAGATTTAAGTCCCACACGTAAAATATTTCAGTAATATGCAGGACTGGGAAAAGCAAAACATTTTGTCCAAATTTGAAGCAGGACGTTGTAAATTGTGACCTTTTACTTCTCAGCACATTACTGTCTACCTTAGTCCTAACATTCACCAGTTGTCAAAACTATTCATCACTTTTTAACACACAGGAACTTCACTTTTCTCATCTCGCCTTGAAGTTTATGTCTACATGGGAGGTGGTAAACCTTGACATGTATTACACTATGTGCAGAGTGTTGGATTTGGCTTTTTACTTCTTAAAGGAATAGAAGACAGATGCCTAAAGTGTATTTGTTCTAAGATGAAAACATTCACTCAGTGTACCATATATTTGGAGGATTGCCATTGTCACCTTAGGCCAAGACTACAGAATACCCCTTCCTCCCCTTTCCTCCATGAGCATGAGCACAAGAGAGATCAACTAGTCATTTTTTTGCTATAATGATATATTAAAACTCTTTTAGTTGTATATTTAACAGGCCAAAAGGGGGAAAATAGGAGAAGTTTGCTGAATATTATTGAGATACACTTTAAAAGCTCTCTTCACATTTCTGTTTGATAGTCAGCTTCTTTGGAGGACGGGGAATTATTGATTTCTGTACTATAAAGCTATGTGTAATATGCAGTGGGGAAAAAAATCTGGATGTTATGGGATACACAAAAATGTGGGGACTAGAGGGGCAGAATTATATTGTAGAAGATATCTACAAACACAGGGACTAGGGGGGTAGATTATATTGGGGGTACACACAAAGGTGGGAACTAGGGTAGTAAGGTATATTGGGGTACACACAAAGGTGGGAAGGAGGGTGGTAAAAAATATAGGGGGTACACACAATGATAGGATTTAGGGTGGAATGGTTCTGGATTGATTCTGAAGTGGGCCTATCCATCTTCAAGTTTCCTTGACAGATTTTGAATACATATGATTAGGCGAGGTGGGAAGGATTGGGGTCTTATTTTTCTGTTTTAATGAGCATTAGTAACCTTTACAAAAAATACATGCATAGTAAAATGTATTTTATCCCTTTTTAATGCTTGGCACTGCTTAATATGTTGGCACTATATAAATAATATTTATTGTTACTGTAATTATTATTATTAATATTATTATTATTATTATTAATAATAAAAATAATAATGATAATATTGTTGCTGTGAGTGTAAATAATGACAAAAATTATATTCATTGCATGAAACAATCAAGTATTTTGAATTGCTGCTGCGGAGTAATCAGCAGTAGAAAATCCTTTTTTCTTATATCTTATACCATATTAAAGCGTGGCTTTGTGCCTTGACACTGCAGGTAATTATAAAGGATGCCAATTAATTGTGAAACAAATTGGGTACTGACTCAACTATACCATGTTATATTATCTAATTGGAAAACTGCTGCATATAAAACTGCTCTTTTTGGAAGACAAATAAACCACCACAAAACAGCATCACCATCACATGTACAAATAATGAATATGCTGATAACCGTATGGAATAGATGATAAATGAGATAGCACAAGAAGACATCTCCCCTGATCCTGAAGGACGCACTTAGCCCCGGTAGTCAAGTCCATTAAAATAACTTAATTCCATTAGCAATTTTCTTTTCTTTTCTGCGAAAGGCAAGTTTATAATGGGGTATCCTTCAATGCCACTCCAGGAGATCAGAAATTCCCTTCCAGCAGATTCTCTGGAGTCTCTATTAACGGTCTGGACAGTTACTAGATAAAGTTAAAGACTCTGCGGTGATCTCCACACTAATTGGACTGTAATGTATAGCCTCGGTCAAGCAAATCTCTCCCAGCACTCCTCTCCACTGAATGCAATCAAGCCTTTTATTGAAGATACATAGGCTGCTCAGACCCAGGAGTAACCTTAAAACGCCTTGGCCTTTTAGCACAAAACACAATTAATTTTGATACTGAAGGGCAATCGGAATAGTGTTAAAATAAAAGCCAAAGAAAGGAAGAATGTCAAAGATATAAGGGGACCTTCCGACATTTTCTAATGTACTCTGCACATCCACAGCAAAAGGGGGTAAACATGGACACTTAGCAAGGAATGGTAGGTATATCTCATGAAGTTGCCTTACATTGATGTTGAAAGTAATAAAGCGGACCTTTCATTGAGAGAAAATGGAAGCTCCCATTGCTGAACACATTCTAAAGAATAGTGATTGCCCGGATGTAAAGCTGATTTTTTGGTTTCAGTAGTCCCCGTCACCCATAAAACACACATGCGAATAACTGTGTAACATGTCCTGGTGCTATTAGCTGAACACCTGAGCTGCATCCTCATTCTGTGTCAGAAAGAAATAAAGAAAGGGGATCGGCACACCAACCGGGCATGCTGTATTTTTAGAACCATTTCAACAATGGCAGCCTTCATCACCTCTCACAAAAATTTCCACTTTAAAATCCATAAAATGGGAGTTTGGTGTTTGGAACTAGGCAAACTAAAGTACATCCATTTCTATAGAGAAGGGTGTAATTGTAGCCAGTGTAGACAAATATGAGAAGTCCTAAGCACTTTTGACTACTTCAATAACCACATGGTCTGCCAGTCCCAAGAACCTATTTTCAACCACTGTTTGTCTAAGAGTGTTCAGTAGCTTTTTCTCATATCCGCATTTGCTTAAAAAGTCAATGGAAGTGGCTCCCCACCTCTGATACACTACATAAGATGTCACAAAATCCACATTTTGTACTCCAGGAAACTATAAGTGACTCTGGAACTAGACCTAACCCCAAAACCAGAAGTGACTACCTGAACTAGAAGTGACCCAGCTACGTATTTGATACTTAGGCCAAGCCAAAGTTAATAAACAACCCCATTGGTGGGAGGGGGTGCAAATAAAGAAAAATAAAAATAACAGGGCATTTTTTGGCGAAAACAATATATAAACTATGGGCATGCATCAAAATTATAAAAAGCAAAGTATCTATAACAAATGCTTGTGAATAATGTACATAGTACAAAAACAAAATGTGTAGAAAAAATAGTGCACAGTATTATAAAAATGCACTGGAGTGCACACCATTATGGGTAGCTCCTAGTTCTGGAAAAGGTGAGGGGACAGACATATACTACTACCCATTCAGCTGATAACTCAGCTAACTAATCATTTGTATTCTGTGGAACACTGGAGGCTGTGGCAAAGATATGATAGTTTGAGGAGTGTCTTTAATTGGGTAAATCTGTTACCATTTGTAATTTAGATGCAGGGCCGCCATCAGAAATTTCTGGGACCCCTCCCCATGTCTAAAAGTTGCAGCACTGCAAAAGCTCTCTTCATTGGGGCCCAGTACAGAAATACCCCTTGTCCTCCACCTTATGGTGGCCCTGTTGGGTTTTATGTATTTAGATTTTAGAACTTTTTGTATGTGGATTGTCCGTTTTGTTGCCTTCATAAAAGGGACCACTGCACGCCTGAAACACAATGTCTGTAAGGACCCAAAGGGGATTTTTCAAGAACTGTTAGTGCTGACAACTTTGCTATTTGTATGTGTATATTGTAATGGAGAATATATGGTACATTTAAGTATAAGGAGAACCACGCACATTTTCTTCCCTGTCTGGCAACTACCTTCGACTGTCACAATTTAATTAAAGAGACTAGTGCCAGTTTTGGGGGAAAGTGAGCCTATGAAGCTTCATACCCAGCAATGTTCCTGGCATGGAACTATCAGCAACTAAAATATGGCAGCAAGGAGCCTAAGCTGTGACAGGTATGAGAAAATCTACCAGGTTCCCTTTGGGTTACCAAAGGGACTGAATGGGTAACGGGACATGCTCTTAGGAAAGCTCCAACTTACTCCTGCCTACTCATACTCGTCAGTAAAGCCTGGGTTTAGTTTGTGTCAGTTCTGTTGAGTTTTAAAAATTATTGACCTTCTTTTTCTCACTATGTGGTAAGAAACCAACATCTAGGTAGAGAAAGGTAACATGGTAAAGGTAACACATCCCATACCCTCAAGTATCACATATTTCAGAAAGTTGTGACAGATAAAGCAGGGGTGAGTGTGGCAAAGGTAAGTATTACTGGGTAGAGGGGTATCACCTTTATGACATTACCTGTCACTTTATCCATTGCTGCTATTTTAAAAACTATAAAAATATAAATGTAATAAAAATACAAATTACAAAAGTAAATCCTATTTGCCTACAGTATATACATTTGGCCTGATTTAAAAAAAGCTCTCCAAGGCTGGAGAGGATACACTTCCATCAGTGAAGCTGGGCGATCCAGCAAACCTGAAATAGATTTCTTAAAAGTCATTTGCTATTTGTTAGCAAATGTTTTTAATTCTGGACCAGATCCATTCCAAGTTTGCTGAATCATCCAGCAGATGAAAATGTATCCTCTTCATCCTTGGAGAGCTTTATTAAATTAGGCCTAATACATTTGCAGATATGAAGCTGAAAAAGTCTCATGCAAAGTTTGTGTAAATAGGGGAATTCTGTCCTTAATATGTCCCACAGTCCTGATTCTTTAACCTATTTGTAGCTACTTTTCTGCGGCAGCCACAGAGTTAAGTATTGGCTACCATAATTTTTTGTTTGCAACAATTACATTTTCAGGATCAGCTTTTGGGAAGGTTAACCTTTTACTTTCCTCTTGATCTTTTCTTCTTTGTACAACAATCTTTGTAAAAACAAAGTGAAAAAACAAAAACAAAAACGCACACATCTACATAGACAGCAATCTCCGGAAAAAAGCAACATTAGGTTATGAACCCTTTTAAGGAACAGTTAATGACATGGACATTGTAAAAAATTGAGTAATAAGTTGGTGTTATATAAATGCAAGTTAATATTAATAACAAAGGCATATACACAGTAATGGAAGTGAAAAAATTAAGAAGCAGAAAAATGGACTCGGAAATGGGAGGGGGAAAAAAGTCACATAAGCGACAATGAGCATCCAACTTTTTGATAAAGATTTTCAAAGCTCAGATTCACACACACTCACCAAGTTTTTTTTTAACTTTGTGAGTGTGTGTTTTATTTAAATAAGTTTTAGTTGCTTCCTGAAGAGTTAGTAAATAAATATCAGATGCCTTTCTGATTTGGCTGTCATTTTTCAAGATACCTCTTGCTATATAAAGGTCATATTTTCCTTTAAACTGTTACTGTTTGCAATAAAAGGGAAGATATTTTAATAAAAACACAATGTGCCAATCACAGCCGCACATTTTATCACTGTCTGGGGAATGCAGAATGATCCTTATCTGACTAATACATTGAAATGAAGAATGAAGAGTTCCGGGCCACTGAATATCCCACCCACCCTGGTGGAATCCTCCCTTGCTGCTCTTCCAACATGCATTCTTTCAGCATAATTTATACACTTAACCTTTTGATTTAAAGACTACATTGGGAAGGCAGAGGGCCAGAGCTACACATTAATGCATTCAACCTCTGGACAGAATGATTTAACTTCCATGGCATTCTGAATGGCCTTTCATCAGCCAAGGTGTGTCCAGTTACGGCCCCTGATAGCTTCACATTGTTTCCGCTGATAATACATAAAATAAACATCGCTGTCTGCCCATTGTTATGCAGGCTACTTTGTCAGCTGTTATGAAAAGTGGTTTCCGGCGCGGCAAGAAAAATGGTGATGCTTTTCCTTGTGTTGTGAAGGCTACAGTGCAAGTTCTTGACAAATCTCTAAGCTACCTCCTGGGATCAGTGACCTTTGAAATCCAATCACTACTTGTGTGCTTGTTCAGTTCCTCTTCCTGTGTCCATAGTGACAGGAAATAGGTTATAACCTTTAGCAGATAATCTGACACACGCGCGTACAAGCGGAAGACACAGCATTATATGAAACACAAAACTAGTTGGAACTTTAGAGTTTAAGGTAAATCCAGGAAATAGAGAGACTTCCTTGCAGGAAGGGGCACATTTACAAATCATCTCAGAGGATGCTTTGTGGCATCAATCCAAACACTAACCCAAGGGTTATCTTCCATAAGAGTCTGGCTCAGAAACCTTCACCTTGTGTTGAAAGATTGTGTGATGTGGAGATTCTTATTGAAGCCAGGGGCTGTGTGATAAAGTGATGCTTTTTGTGATAATTTGTGCAGTGGGCCAAAAAATCTCTCTCTGCTAACACAGATAAAATTTAGGAGACAAGGTTAACGCTCTGAATATCTCCAGCGTAATATATGGCACTTATTCTAACATTAATAAAAGTAATGTAGAGCCACAACCTTTGTATTCATAAAGAAGAAGTATTTTATGGAATTCGGCTAACCAAAAAGTTTAAAACTTATTTAAGTTGGAAATAAAAAAGGGAAAAAAGTCTATTCCAAAAATAACAATGTTGGTGGCTGATAAGCATAGGTGGCTTGTGATCCTCTTAACCTTTTTTTCTTTATTCATATATGTAGGATATTAAAAGCGCACATCTGCAGCGTTTGCCAAACTAAATGTAGGGGAAGGTGAATATGACATGTGAAGCAGAAAACCAGGAGGATTTTGAAAGCTAATACCTGATCAGAATGAAAAGAAGTAACCACAAACCTTCACGTCAATGGTAGTCTAGTGTGCAGGCTAAATCTGACACACTGAGCAATCAGGCAACTGATGCATGAACAACAGTACTGGTAATAAATGTGTATAAAAGCATGGAGTATAGGGGAATCATTCTTTGAAAAATGCACCCTTCTGGTTGACATTTCATTTTAAGTCAATCATAATTCATCTTGTACTGATTGCACAATAATAAAGCGAATTGTGATTGGTTGCTTTGAGTTACTTCCCCTTTTCATTTAGCCTATTGCTGCTTGTCTTTTTTTATTCTGCATGGCCAGGTTCAGAGTAATGGTCAGAGTAAAAATATTATGCTGCTATGATACCCTCTGAATTACACTGCCCGGCCCAAAGAAAAAACTTTAAGAATCACCGAATGCCACCATCTTCCTTCGCTTCTTCTTCTTCCTCTGGATGATCTTTGGCCATTTTGATTGGCCTTGCCGTATTGAGATAACTGCTGTGCAGGCATGTTCGTTCATCCTGGCACATGCAAGGGAAGCAGCATGCTAAGTTCATCTTTGGCTTCAGAAACCCGGAGTGATCAGGCAGGTAGGATGTAATATTGCAGAAGGGACATTGCCTGTCCCCTTCTTCAAACATGACCTGCTTGAATATGCAACCTAAAAGCATAAATTTATTTTCAATATCAGCTTTGATTACGGCACACATTTGCCTGGTATCATTTTAATAAGCTTATGCAATGTCAAAACATATATTCGAGCTCCATTATTTTATTTTTTTTACAAATTGTATTGATGTTTAAAGAGTACACCACTTTATAAATATTCCCCAACACATCCCAAAGATTCTCAATGGGGTTAAGGTCTGGAACCTGTGGTGACCATTCCATATGTTATTATTATTACACAGTATTTATATAGCACCATTATTATACACAGTGCTGTACAAAGTCCATAGTCAGTGTCACTAACTGTCTCTCAAAGGAGCTCACAATCTAATGTCCCTACCATAGTCATTATTGTAGTCTAAGGTAAACTTTTTAGGGAGAAGCCAATTAACCTCACTGTGTGTTCTTGGATTGTGGGAGGAAACCAGTGTACCCAGAGGAAACTCACACAGACAGAACCTGGAAACTCCATGCAGATAATACCCTGGCTGGGCATCGAACCTGGGACCCAGTGCTGCAAAGGCTGGACTGCTAACCACTGAGCCACGATGCTACCCTATGTTAAAATTTTATCTCATTCTTTCCTTATGAACCCCGATGAATCCTGACATTGTCATCCTGAAATATGCTTGTGCCATTAAAGAAGAAAAAATGCGATGATGTAAGAACCAATGAGCACCCGTGTGCCTGCATAGGAGTTACGTAATCCTGGCCCAGCAAATCAAGATGATTGCAAGGACAAAGAGAAGAAGGAAGAATTAGGCAGCACCCTCTGATAGATCGGGGACAAATCATCTGGACCACGTACCTGTTTTCTACCAAATATAAACTAATATATAGTCATATTAGTATTAAAACCCAGATCCATAAAATGTATTTTCAGGTTAAATGTTATATGGAATGAAGAAACTAGCACTAAAATGTAAATGTTTTTGGCAATAAAGCTAATCTTTGGTGATTGGTTACCTGTAACCCTTCTTTATCTCCCATCATCTCCTGCACAACAACTGAAATTTAAAATTCAGTTTATATTAGGAGAGTCTGCAAAGGTAGCTGGCCACATAGAACAGTAGGACATATGTAGAAGCAGATTTTCATTTTTTCCTTTTGAAGCTGATATAAGTGCCATATATCATCATCAAGGAGAGGATGGGGCACTGTTTAGCCTCAGTTCAGACAGGTCAGGAAGCTATACTGGGACATACTATAGAACTATTTGTAATCTCAGAAAGGTGCATTTTAAAATAAATTGTCTATATCATAGGCTAGAATGTGATAAATGCAAAAGAAGAGGATGAAAAACATTATAAAATGATGGGATATTATGAAATATAACTGGATATAATAGGTATTTCCTTTTTGATAGGAGATGCTTGAATTCTTGCAAAGTATGGGAATGTATTTACTTGGATGCAGTCCCTCTAAAGCGATAGCCATCCAATATGTAAAATATATAAAAATGATCTATGTGCCATATAAAAAGACGCTTGTTATTTGTTTTACCCTTTATAAAATAGCGTCCTGGTGTTTATTGACCTGGCACAAGCAAGGGAAGATGAAAAGGAGAGTTTAAAGTGTCTATGCAAGATGATTTCAGAAATACATTTTTAAGGTTAAAAAGTCCAGATGGTAATTCAACTGTATCCTTGCTATAAACATGGGATGATTTATAGGGAGCACTAATAGTATCTGAGTGTAGATCGAGCCAGCTTTGCTTCCTCTCATCTGTAGCTTTAAATTCATCAGATTTCTCTGCACTCCCACCATCAATCCTTCACTACAAAGAGATGCTTGGAGCTGGAATTTGGGAGTTCTACTAAAACTATACAATTGATAAATGTGAACAACTTTAATCCACACAAATGACTGTCCAGCACTTCTTTATTTATAACGCTGAGCCGGATGTGCTTATTTAAAAGACTGTCAAAGAAACCCCTGACAAAATCATGCTTTCAGAGGGGAAACCTTTACACTTGTGTTTTTCTTTAATTCACTGACTCCTTAGAGAATTAAACCAAATCAGTTTTCACTTTTTCTGACACTGAGATTATGAGC